>NC_041331.1:41858921-41936421 GCF_004354835.1 Perca flavescens
TTACAACACGCACGGAGATGAGAAGTGTATGTACAGTGCTACTCATGAGTTTAGGAACCCATGCTAAAGTTGACTAAAATGAGGAATAAATTGATCTTAATGCCTTAATTAAAAAAATGAGGAACAATCCAACCTTTAAGGACACCAATTTTCTTTTTGAATGAATAATGTATCGTAAATAAATAAATAAATGTTCTTCTTTAAAATACAGGGGGCATAAGTCAGTCCACCCCTATGTTAAATTCCCATAGAGGCAGGCAGAAGTTTATTTTTAAAGGCCAGTTATTTCATGGATCCAGGATACTATGCATCCTGATGAAGTTCACTTGGCCTTTGGCATTAAAATAGCCCCCCCAAATCATCACATACCCTTCACCATACCCCCACATCATCACATACCCTTCACCATACCCCCACATCATCACATACCCTTCACCATACCCCGACATCATCACATACCCTTCACCATACCCCCACATCATCACATACCCATCACCATACCCCACATCATCACATACCCTTCACCATACCCCCCCATCAACACATACCCTTCACCATACCTAGAGATTGGCATGGGGTACTTTACTAAAATCATCTCTCAATGCAAATCAAACCAGCTATTAGGCTAACTGACATAAAACCATGCCAACCTCTAGATATGGTGAAGGGTATGTGATGATGTGGAGGTATGGTGAAGGGTATGTGATGATGTGGGGGTATGGTGAAGGGTAGGTGATGATGTTGGGGTATGGTGAAGAGTATGTGATGATGGGGGGCTATTTTAATGCCAAAGGCCAAGGGAACTTTATCAGGATGCATAGTATCCTGGATCCATGAAATAACTGGCCTTTAAAAATAATAATCTGCCTGCCTCTATGGGAATTTAAAATCAGGGTGTTCTTAATTATGGCACCTTTATTTTAAGGAAGAACATTTATTTATTTACGATATATTATTCATTGGTCAATTGGTGTACTTAAAGGTTGACTTTTTCCTAATTTTTTAAATTAAGATCAATTTCCAAAAGATGATTTTTTTATTCCTCTTTTTAGTCAACTTTAGCATGGGTATGTAAACTCATGAGCAGCACTGTATCTAACTCTGGGGGATACGGTGAATAAGCTCAAGTCCCAATAAGTCTGCGTGTTCCTTGCATATAAAACACTTACGCACTAAAGCTTTAAAATAGATTTTCTTCAGGGCTAAATTAAGTGGTATCGGATCGGTGCATAAACACCAGTACTTTCCGATACCGATACCAACATTTTAGGCGGTATCGGATGCTTTTCCAATACCGGTATCAGTATCGGAACATCTCTATAAGTAACGCCTGATTTGAACCCAAACCACAATCTTTTTCTAAACATAACGATGTCGTTTTTGTGTGCCTAAACATAACCAAACTACGACCGTTTCACAACGTTAAAGACGTCTTTAAATTGTGAGCTTTACGTTCAACACAAACTGTGGCCGATTTACCGGCTTGGTTTAAATATGAGGATGTTTTTATTATTTGTTAACCTTTATTTAACCAGGAGAAATCCCACTGAGATTCAGAATCTCTTTTTCAAGGGAGTCCTGGCCAAGACAGCAGTACAAAAGTTCCATATTTAAATTATACAACAAAAACAGAAAACAGAGAAATTGTTGAACAGTTGGCAAATTAATATCATCTCCACATAATCACCAGCAGCGCTCAGAAGCAGCACATGTGCATTTAGTACTCAAATCATCCTTTATCCTAATTTTAAACTGTATCAATGTTGGTAGGTCAGTCTAATTTAAGATGATTCTGCAGTTTATACCAGGATGAGGGTGCAAAAAATTTAAAGGCACTTTCACCGAAAACAGTTCGCATTCGGGGAATGTCATACATGATTTGCCCGTATGATCGAAGATTACATTTCCCTTTAATGACTTTAGGAGTCAGGAGAGAACATAAGTAAAGAGGCAGTTTACACAGTATGGCCTTAAAAAGAAAAATATACCAATGCTCCAACCTGCGATTGTGCAAAGAAGGCCAACCAATGCTCTCATACAAGTTACAGTGATGAGTACGAAAACTAAAATTAGTTACAAATCTTAGTGTCTCCAGTGTGAAGAGAGAAACTAAAAGACGGACTTACTGCATGAAGCCGAAGCGGTCGATGACTTTGTAGATACTGTAGTCAGCATCTTCCCAGGGGTCGATCTGCACTCCGCCCTGCCTTCCCTGAAGACAGGGTACACACACACACTTACTGTACACTAGAACTGCTCGATTATGGATACAAATATAAACACGATTATTTCGGTCAATATTAAAATCACGATAATTTAACACGATTACTTGTTGACTTCTGGAAAGATGTTGCAATTATTGAACTTAAAAAACAACTGTAATCAACATCAAAATCAACAGTAAAAAAAAAAAAAAAAAAACACATACAACTGTGAACTTTACCTAAATACATTTCCTATTTAAAAGTTTTTGTGATCATTGGGAGCCAAAATCATAATCACAGGATTCAATTTTGATTAATTGCACAGCCCTACTATACACACAGAAGCACGCAGTATTGACTACATTTACACTGCTACGTTTTTTTATTTTATATTTTTAATTTAATTTTTTGGGGGGGTTTATTACATAGTGACAGTGGCTAGACAGGAAAGGTGGGAGAGAGAGATGGGGGATGCAGCCCAGTCTCACAGCAGTTCGTGATATGGTCACGTTATTGAATCTATTGAAATCGTGGACAGGACACGATAAAGTTTTTTTCGTTAGGCTATTATGAATTGTAAAGCAATGTATTTCAATGGGAAGCATATTTCGTGATCACAGAACGATGACAGTAGCTAGGAGTACGAGTGGCGGCCCGTCCCGTTGTTGTAGCCAACAACACGAATTGACACGAATCAATAAATCTAAATAATGTGACTATTTCACGAACTGGCGTGAGACCGGGTTGGGGGATTACACGCAGCAAAGGGCAGCAGGTTGGATTCGAACCGGCGCCACTGCAAAGGACTCAGTCAACATGGGGCGAACGCTATTACTGGGTGAGCCAGAGGCCGCCCCCTACGTTTGGGTTTTGAAGTGGCGTTTGAGACGAAAAATGATCTTTGTGCACACAAGAGTTTTAGCTTCAGTAGCAGAAATATTCTCCGTCCTTACTATCGTTCTAAAAAGTTTGGTATCGGTATCAATGGCTTAAACGGAAACAACTGTTGTCCTTCATACATTCTTACCGATGTACCATGGTGATGCTCAATTCCTAAACCCAAGCCAACGATACAATTCTACAGGTATCGATACCAATGTCGTGACTTCGATACCGGTTCCTAAACGATACCGGTGTGTAACGTAGAGTTTTTCCTGCGTGTCTCTACCACGTGTAACATTAGACAGCCAATGACAGTTAGCCCACCATTTACATTGAACGCCTTTACACTCATAATAAAATTAGCATATCTCTAAAAACTGAGGTTTACACATTTAGAAATCTTTGGGATCAATGTGTGTTTTTTGTGCTTTTATTTAGTAAATGTTGATGAAAACACATGTCCAATTTTTGCATTTAATTTATGACACAATTTCAATTAGATATTACGGTTCCTTGACTTACATAAACTTTTTGTTTATGTTGTGCTGATTTAAGGGATTTGAAGATACTCCAAGAAATGATCTTGAATCAGTGTTGGTTTTGAGGAGGGTTTAGGTGTGACGCAACGAGAAGCGTCTGTCACCAACATAGATGGTGATAGACAGATGGTTTATCCAATCAGCTAACCAGTATTTTCAGACAGCGGTAGCCCTAATTCTGTTAGCCACTCCCTAATGCTTTTTTCTCTTGGATCCTTCTTTTGGAATATGGACCGGGAACCTGAAATGGAGCCTTTTATTCCTAAATTCTCGTTACACAAACAGCAAATATCCTTTACCGACATGCTGCTTGCTTGCTTGCTGAGCTAACAAGCTATGCTTTGCCTGCAGCAGCAGGGGTAGCCTGGCTTGTGGTTGTATTTTCATACGCTTCGTTGATCTGATTGGTTGATTTGGCACGTCTGTCACCAACTATAGGTGGGGATAGACAGATGGTTTATCCAATAAGCTAACCAGTATTTTCGCCCCTTCCCAAAAGTTCTCCAACGGAAAGTTCCCAGATGGATATGCCAAGCAAATGCGAAGCAATCCATCTGGCGGAGTGAGGTTACTGGAGGACCATTTCTATTGCAGAGTTTAAAGGGTTTTTGAACCCAAACATCTTTAATAAATTAAACTGTAGCAGCGAAGTAGCACTGAAACACAAATTATGTGCGTTCAGAATCTGCATTATAAGCACAAAGTTTCAGACTAATGTTTGCATGATGGAAAATCCATTCAGGCTACAATCTGGTCACCAGTGTTGACACAACAGAGAGGGAACTAATCCTCCGACAGCCTACCGGAGACGCTTCGGAATAACAACACTGCTGCGTGGTTGGCTGCATGTTTGGACGGCAGCCAATCAGCCGCCTGCTCTCAGCGAGGAAAGGGGGTGGGGAGGGGATAGAGAGGGTCAGAGTGTGCACACAGACAGAAAGCGTTGGGCTTCATCGCGGTTGAGTCGGCACTCTGGGCCCCCGGAGGCGCTGGAGTGATGTCAGCGTCAGGAAAGTGAGAGGACTAAAAATACTTCCTCAGCAAGATGGGATCGGAGCTGCAGAAACTCAGAGTGTGTTACAGAAGGAGATCAGAGCATGATATCTGCATGAATACAAATCTGTTACAATGATTCAGCACCACTGAACTCACTAGAATAGAATTCAGTGAGTGAATTAATTCAAAAATTAACTTGTAAGACACCAGAGGAAACTGAATGTCATTTTCACTGAATTAAACGTTTGGCTGTGGTTTCAAACTCGGCTCAGAGGACTGGATGTCTGTCTGAGCATCAAGCCTCCATTCTTTGCCGGTATTAAGCCATAAGTAGTTAAAAGTGTGTCCGTTTACCATGTATGAAGGACACAATATATCGTCTTGTCATCGCGAAATGCTACGACAAATTTGTCCTCGTGCAGCCCTAGTCTCGATGCGCTTGAACTCGTCAGGATACATTGCTGTCTTATTCCCCAGAGTTGATACGTGTCAACTCTCCAGAAAAGTCTCCATTTTATCATTCCCGCATCATGTAATCAAAGTTCTTGTACTGTTTGGCTTCTTTTGTCTGAAGAAAAGGTGTGCTGAGACCTCTGTAAATATCTCAAATTAAGGCATTAAAAAAGCCATTGCTTTGGTCTAGAGTGCTGCAGCAATAAGTCCTAAAACCTAGAAATGAATTAGCAGCACTTCTTGTACTTCTGGTACCCTCGTCTCGAAGTCGATGAGTTTCTTGAATGATTTTTTTTGTTAGATGCCTGAAATAAGGTCTGTGGTCAACAAAAGCTTTAGAGATTTTAACGTTTGGTTCTATGACAAACATGTCAGTAAATAACTCCCTAGCGTATTTTCTTTAAAAGTGGCGGAATGCAGGGTTTCTGCAGGTTTGCAAAACTCTGATTTAAGATGTCATAAGACCATAATGAATGAAATTTATGACCTTTATCACAACATCAACTGAGCACTAAAATCAGTTTTAATCAAGCCAAGTATCGCTAAACTTACACTTCCCCAAAGCTGAAGAACAGAATCTGTTTTATGTCTGTGGTACAATCTGAATAAGTTGCATGTTGGTCTCATTTGTAGTCGTAATGTAGCAAAATTATATTTGGACTAGCGAAGGACAGAACTACAATACCACGGAATAAATTTTAAAAAAAAGAGCATTAGAGGAAGCGTAGTCTATATCCTTTGCGTTCCACTTCCGGTCCTGCAGGGAAATGGATGCATTTATTATCTGTCCCCTTCCTCTTTCTTTGTGTTGGCGTTCTAACCTCCGGTGGATTTGTGAGGACTATGGTTAGCTGCTCCTCAGATCTCTGCAGGGTAAATCCAGACAGCTAGCTAGACTATCTGTCCAATCAGAGTTTTCTGTTGCACAACTTTTTGCAGCGGCTCTGTTTGGAGTTTAGCACCACCGATGCCGATTCTGATTGGTTTAAAGAAATGCCAATACACCAGAGCACGTTTTCCTCCCATCCCCGAATGCTGTGTGGACTAGCAAGACCCTAGAGAGAGCTGAAGATCGTTGTAAAATGATAGAAATTAAGACCTTAATAAGTCTTAATTTCTATCATTTTACAGGGGCTCGGGCTTACGCTCTGGGTTGCGCGGTAAAGGAGCGGTCAGGTGATGCATTTTGATTAGCGCGAAAATGGATGCTGAGCAGGTGAAACGGAGGCTGGCCTGAGCTTCTGGCGATTACGTTTTGGTTGCACCGGCAAAGAAAACAAACTTTTGACCATGTGCATAATGAGAAATGACTCATTCTTTGAATAATCGGGTTGTAAACGGGTTCAGGCTTTTAAAAAGCTGTCAATCAAAATGTACTTGTCGGGCTCGGGCCTTGTTGGGCCGAACTTTTAAGGCCCGATTACAGGTCTACCAGACCTTCCTTCAGCGTGCTTTGGAGGAGGGTCTGGCAAAGCGAGACTAGAGGTAGCGTTACATGGACATAGGGAAATTAAGAACACAATACTGTAGTGAATGTAAGACTTTTTAAAGGCCTAAAATTTTTATTTAGAAATGTTTGACTTTTTAAGATCCAGCGGAAACCTTGTGAATGAGACTAGAAACATAACCGCGGCGAACACATGTAACCAGTTGGAAGCTAGTGGTGGTGGCGATTAAATGCACACTTACAAAATCAGAAAAGTTTTAATTTGTGAAAATGATCTCACTGAAAAAAAAATGTAAGTATCAATAACTTTTGTTTGCCACACAGCTTATTTTCTAAAATAATGCACGCACGTTTCATTTTATAAAGGCTAAGATTTATCTTTTAAATTCATTTATTCAAGAATGTACTGTAGCTGTTCAACCTGACTATGGCAGATTCACTGTTTGAACATTATATCTGCCGGCCTTGAATCTGTTTCAATAGAAAGAGAGATGGAGCCAGAGAGCAGGACGCGTCAGGGCAGGAGAGGTGAAGCAAGTAGGGCTGCCACCTCTTAGTCGATTAGTTGACTAATCGGTCGTTTTGGTCTTAGTCAACTAAGATTTTATGCTTATTCATGCTTAATTACTTATTTCCAAGAAACTTCTGAGCACATTCATGGTAAACACAAGATTTAAAGTGGTGCTTTTGCAGGATTAATTGTGGAGAAACTCAGTTTTACAGATGGTTAATTAACTACATTTATATTGTGCTTTTCTAGTCTCAACCACCTCTCAAAGTGCACAGCTCTGTCAATTAAATCAACTAATCGATTAGTCGACAAAATCCTATAAGTGTTAGTCGACTAAGAATTTCTTTAGTCGAGGACAGCCCTAGAAGCAAGCTTAGCTCGGTCTCTCTGAAACCTGCATACGAGACATGAACCGGTATGTATCTGTGACAGGCGTTTACCCAGAGTTCTCCTGGGATAAACCTCTTCCCAAGCCCTGCTCCTGCTCTCTGCACGGTGGCCGGAAACCAGCATCCAGACACAGAAATCACTTCAGCCAGCCCCTAGAGGTCGATGTCAAGTCAATCGCTGCACAGTGTGTCACAACTGTTGCTATGGCTAGACTGAGGACCCACACACACACACACACACACACACACACACACACACACACACACACACACACACACACACAACCCCACACACCCCCTCCGCCCCAAAGCTGCTGAGCTAAATTTAACGTCTGGCTGCCACCATCTCCATTTCCATTTCTCTCTGCTTCCAGCAAAGCTGCAGAAGCTCATCAATTCAATTCAGTTTTAATTTATAGTGAATTATAACAGGAGTTATCTCTGGACACATTACAGATAGAGTAGGTCTAGAGCACACTCCATAATTTACCACAGAGACCCAACAATAACCCCCCCTAGAGCAAGCATTTAGGTGCGACAGTGGTAGATGGATGACATGGTGCTCTTTGGGTGGTTTTAAATAGACCTTAGTGGTCCCCTAATACTGTATCTGAAGTCTCTTTTATATAGACCTTAATGGTCCCCTAATACTGTATCTGAAGTCTCTTTTATATAGACCTTAATGGTCCCCTAATACTGTATCTGAAGTCTCTTTTATATAGACCTTAGTGGTCCCCTAATACTGTATCTGAAGTCTCTTTTATATAGACCTTAGTGGTCCCCTAATACTGTATCTGAAGTCTCTTTTATATAGACCTTAGTGGTCCCCTAATACTGTATCTGAACTCTCTTTTATATAGACCTTAGTGGTCCCCTAATACTGTATCTGAAGTCTCTTTTATATAGACCTTAGTGGTCCCCTAATACTGTATCTGAAGTCTCTTTTATATAGACCTTAATGGTCCCCTAATACTGTATCTGAAGTCTCTTTTATATAGACCTTAGTGGTCCCCTAATACTGTATCTGAAGTCTCTTTTATATAGACCTTAGTGGTCCCCTAATACTGTATCTGAAGTCTCTTTTATATAGACCTTAGTGGTCCCCTAATACTGTATCTGAACTCTCTTTTATATAGACCTTAGTGGTCCCCTAATACTGTATCTGAAGTCTCTTTTATATAGGCCTTAGTGGTCCCCTAATACTGTATCTGAAGTCTCTTTTATATAGACCTTAGTGGTCCCCTAATACTGTATCTGAAGTCTCTTTTATATAGACCTTAGTGGTCCCCTAATACTGTATCTGAAGTCTCTTTTATATAGACCTTAGTGGTCCCCTAATACTGTATCTGAAGTCTCTTTTATATAGACCTTAGTGATCCCCTAATACTGTATCTGAAGTCTCCTTTATATAGACCTTAGTGGTCCCCTAATACTGTATCTGAAGTCTCTTTTATATAGACCTTAGTGGTCCCCTAATACTGTATCTGAAGTCTCTTTTATATAGACCTTAGTGGTCCCCTAATACTGTATCTGAAGTGTCTTTTATATAGACCTTAGTGGTCCCCTAATACTGTATCTGAAGTCTCTTTTATATAGACCTTAGTTGTCCCCTAATACTGTATCTGAAGTCTCTTTTATATAGACCTTAGTGGTCCCCTAATACTGTATCTGAAGTCTCTTATATAGCCCTTAGTGGTCCCCTAATACTGTATCTGAAGTCTCTTTTATATAGACCTTAGTGGTCCCCTAATACTGTATCTGAAGTCTCTTTTATATAGACCTTAGTGGTCCCCTAATACTGTATCTGAAGTCTCTTTTATATAGACCTTAGTGGTCCCTGTTAGGGTCCCACCGTCACCAGCACTCACTCCTCTCTCTCTCATTCTCCAGCACACACTCCTCCCACTGATTCATGCTCCTCGTCACTCGCGCAGATCAGACGCTCCCGGTCCCCTCAGTCCTAATTACACACACCTGCACCTCATCAAGCCACATCCTCAGTTCACCACCTGCGGCTAATCAACAACCACCTACATAAACAGCACAGACACACATGCACCTTGTCTAGTCTCGTTTCTGCTTGACGCTCTGACTCACACACGTTATGCCTAGTCTATCCAAGTTTGCTTTACCAGTACTTTGTATCCTGTTGTCTGCTGCTGCTCTAAACCTGCCTACTCAGCTACCGGATTCCTGCCTGTTGCTTCCTGCTCTCTGTTGGATCATAGTTAATAAAGATCTGCTTCACTACTACAGTCGGTCTCCTGGTCATTCCCTGACAGTCCCCCAATACTGTATCTAAAGTCTCTTTTATATAGACCTTAGTGGTCCCCTAATACTGTATCTGAAGTCTCTTTTATATGGGCCTTAGTGGTCCCCTAATACTGTATCTGAAGTCTCTTTTATATAGGCCTTAGTGGTCCCCTAATACTGTATCTGAAGTCTCTTTTATATAGACCTTAGTGGTCCCCTAATACTGTATCTGAAGTCTCTTTTATATAGACCTTAGTGGTCCCCTAATACTGTATCTGAAGTCTCTTTTTATATAGACCTTAGTGGTCCCCTAATACTGTATCTGAAGTCTCTTTTATATAGACCTTAGTGGTCCCCTAATACTGTATCTGAAGTCTCTTTTATATAGACCTTAGTGGTCCCCTAATACTGTATCTGAAGTCTTTTATATAGACCTTAGTGGTCCCCTAATACTGTATCTGAAGTCTCTTTTATATAGGCCTTAGTGGTCCCCTAATACTGTATCTGAAGTCTCTTTTATATAGACCTTAGTGGTCCCCTAATACTGTATCTGAAGTCTCTTTTATATAGGCCTTAGTGGTCCCCTAATACTGTATCTGAAGTCTCTTTTATATAGACCTTAGTGGTCCCCTAATACTGTATCTGAAGTCTCTTTTATATAGACCTTAGTGGTCCCCTAATACTGTATCTGAACTCTTTTTTCTGAAATTCAGCCTTGGTGCAGAATTACAGCCACTAGAGCCAGTCCCACAATAACAAACGCATATTAATGTTAAAAAACCTCATAAAGTGACATTTTCATGCCATGGGACCTTTAAACAGGCAGAAACCTCTTCATTTAGTTTTAGTTATTGACCACGTTTTGCTTCTCATGCCTGGTTGTAATGTTAGTTTCACTTTCAGTCAGATTAAATCACATCAAACCACAGGCACAAACATATTATTACACAACGTGTTATTAATGGCAGCGTGCTCACATCCACCCACACACATTCACAGAGTATTGTCCTCCACACATGCAGAAATGCAATGCACACAAACCCCACACAAACACACACACACACACACACACACATTTGAATTTGTGCTCTCGTCCTTCTCAGCGCGTCTCTTAACCACAAAGTTTGGCACACTTTTCTCAAATTACCAAGGAAAACATTATACACAATATGTGCTAACTAGAGCTGGGACAAATCAATACCGTACTTTGTTCTGGTATGAATCTACAAAAGACGCTGTAGAAAACATGTTCCATCTGGACCAAATAAAGACTGTTTCTGTGTGTTGGAAGCACAAACTTACCGTAGCATATTTCAAGATGATATCAGCGCGTTCCTCTGCTATAAGAGTCTCAATGTCTTTCTTCATGTCAATATCTGCAGAGAGACGAGAGGAAAGGAAGAACTGCATGAGCTGGAGAACAACAACAACAACAAGGACGACGACGACAACAACTCAAGATGACTCATGGGGGGGGAAAAGATCTCAGCTGAGAGATGTGGGCGACTGCTGGCCTCCAAACCAACAGGATCAGCTGGCAGCTCTGTGAATCAAATACACCTGTTTGTAATGATTTCAACTGCTGAAACCTTGGAATAAAAATCACATTATTTAAAAAAAATATCAACAGTAACATGTTAACACATTACACCGACACGGTACCTCTTTGGTACGGAAATGGACAAGACACTGGACACTGCATGCAGGAAGAGGATAATCATAATGTCTTATATAGCAAAGAAATGCATCTTGCTCAATTGGAATCAACAAAGACCCCCATCATTTAATCTGTTCAAACAAATCCTAAATGACACTTTAAGAGTGGAACAATGCACATACGCCCTAAAAAATAAGGGGGCGGCCTTCTGGGAACCACTTATGGACCTCTGACTCTACCGTGTCATAACAGGGTTTGGCATGTTAACATAACATTCACAAAGGATGACCTGTGATCTGTGACCATGGACTGACTGATTTGCTGTATTTTATTATTATTTTTTATTTTATTTTATCTCTTCTGTCTGTTATGTTAATATAATGTTAAAAATCAATAAATAAATAATAATAATTGAAAAAAACAAAAAAATAGTTACATGTTAACAATGTTTTCAACATGTCGAACCAATGGAACATTGGGACAATTCTTCCAGTAGTTTCAGTAGAAACTTGTTAACAGCGAGATCTGTGGCTTAATTTATGCCTCTGAGACTTTTTTGACTTGCAAAATTATCTTTTAAAACATATGCGTAACTCACGGCCTTAATTCAAACCGGATCAAATCATTACTAGTCTCTCCCTGTTCACTACTGTACATATTTTTCCCGAAATAAGGTCCCATAATGGTCCACCGGAAGGTGAGGGACTTCGCCTCTCTATAACATGTGGTCACAGATTCAGAGGTCTGGAAGCAAGGTCCGGAGTGGGCAGCGTACTGCAGGTTTGTCCATCAGACAGCTAATGGGGTAACATGAGAGAGCTGTAGTCATATAAGACGCTTGGGAATCAAGCTGCCAACTACACAAAAGGTGCTGTGACAGGAAACCATAATGTGATTACCAAACACATCTCAGACTTCCCACTAGCTAAAGGCTAGTCTGGATCAACAGAGGTACATTTCCAGACAGGGATTGAAATCAGCCCCATCTACCAGCCAAATGCTGGTAAAAATATGCAAATGACTGATAGCTTTGCTTCACTCACCAACCCCAAAAAACAATGGTAACCTATGAAGCGGCTGGTCAAATTTGAACATTCACTAGCCATTTGGCTGGTGGACGAAACTGTTCATTTCAAACCCTGTTTCAAGGATAAAGCCTGACATCATGCACGGGATGTCCCTCCCCTTCCTCTCTCTATGTGTTGTCATTCTCAAACTCTGTTTGACAACAACCTTGAAGTTAGCTAAGCTACACGCTGAAAATATCAAGTTCTGAAGAACATTTGGACAGTGCAACAAGTCAGTCTTGCTCGGTTCTTTCAGGGAATGATTGTAAAGATTTACTAAGAATATGTTTAGGGCATTTCCTCTCTAACTGGGAGGTTTTGGGACCGATTGGTGGAGATTGCTGTGGATGAAGTACATACGGAGATACGCTGGTAAGAGCCAATGAGGTTTAACCATGTATCAGCTCATTTAAATAGCTCACGGTACTGGATTGTGTCAACAGTTAACTTCATTTAATATTGGATGTGGCAAGTACCTTCCTGAGACTATTTAGCAGAGCCACCGTTGCTGCGTTCAGACCTTAGCACCGCCCAAGATGACTGTGATTGGTTTAAAGAAATGCAAACAACCCAGAGTGTTTATTTTGTCCTATCCCAGTATGCATCTGTGGTGTAGCCAGATCTTACTCTGCAGCGCTGTGGAGATAGAGCTGGCTGTAAGAGACTAGCTAAAGGCTGACAATATGTAAAACACGGGTCTGCAATGCCGTACAATTAACAGTATGGCATGTCATTACATGGTATGGTAGGGTATGATATCATAACATCTATCTTGTCTCTTTTCCAACAATGCACCCAATCCCAGCCGGAGCCAGAGGGTTGCTCCCCAAACAAGGCTGTGGAGCGTATTAATTGTGCTTCGTCTACATTCTCTGTACGGATGCCGACCAGGGGCAGGACCCGCAGTGGTAATCTGGACACGCAAACCATCTGGATTAGGAATATCTCCAAAGTGGGATTATGCAACGAAAGTCTGTTGCTCCCAAAGCAGGAACAAAGAGGAACAAAGAGCTGTGAGGCTCTGCAGCCGGACCAGCAGACAGCAGGGTACGAGGGCTGCACCAGTGATTGGTTCAATTTCTAATTTTCATCATAAACATTGATGTTCCTTTGTTGGTTTAATAGCCGATAACTTCACAAAAAGCCTCTGGTTTTTGGAGCTGTGGCCATGATTTGCACGTGTGCACAATGCTAAAATGCTTCTTCTCTAACTGCAGACATTGTTTGAGCAATTTATCAGGATCACATCCCCTCGTTAAACCACAGCCAATCTGGCAAGGCAAGGCAGCTTTATTTGTTTAGCACATTTCAGCTACCCTGCAACTTAAAGTGCTTTAGATAAAACATTAAAGATCACTTAAAACAAATAAAAATATCTGTCAAAACAGCTAAAATAGAATAAGACAGGTTATGAAACACAAGAATAAAAGTTACAGTTCAGAGTAAGGAATTAATAATTAGAAAGGCAGCATTAAACAGAAAAGTCCTCAGTCTTGATTTAAAAGAACTGAGTTGCAGTGGACCTGCAGTTTTCTTTTCTTTCTGCAGTTTGTTCCAGATATGTGGAGCATAAAAACCGAACGCTGCTTCTCTGTGTTTAGTTCTGACTCTGGGGACAAGCAAGCAGACGTGTCCCAGACCAGCTGAGAGGTCTGGGTGGTTCGCAATTTAGCAGCAGATCAGAAATAAACCGTCCAGTGCTTTATGAACCAACAGGGGTATTTTGAAATAAATTTGTTAAGAGACACGAAGCAGAAATTGGACCGACGTGATCCACTTTCTTGGTCTCAGTGGGAACTCGAGCAGCAGCAGCGTTGTGAATCAGCTGCAGCTGTCTAATTGATTTTGTGTCACATTGTACAATATATGTTTTGAGGCATGCCAGATTGTGCAATAATAACTGGCCAAATCATAGTGTGAAAGTTGTAATAAAAAAAGCACTTAGCAGGTATAAACTGAGATTTAGCATCCATTCTGTCCCAGACTGTGGCTGAATGTGGGTTACCAAGGTTGAATAATTCAGTAAGGAGGAAGATAGATGTCCTGAGGATTTCAGTCGGCTGTTATCCTTCAGACTGACACATCAGTCTGGGAATCGCAAGGTACCTTGCGATACCATACGCAATACATGGCTCATGATACCGATAATATCATGATACAGCAATTCTGCGATAATCAAAACATTGCTAGACAATCCTATAATGATACATCACGATATTGGTCTAACCAGTGATGGAGTACTTGAGTCCTGGACTCGAATTCAAGTCATGGACTCGAGCCGCTATTCTCTGGACTCGTGACTCAACTTGGACTCGCACACTGATGCATTGGACTTGTACTCGGACTTGAGGATTTATGAAATAGGACTCGGAAGTTGGATGAAGTTTCTGACTACTTTTATGTGTAATAGGCAATCCTGGACCAGGCAATCCTGGACTCAGACTCGAGTCCAACTAATTCTCTAGACTCAAGACTCGACTTAGAGTGGGGCAGTGGTGGCCTAAAGGTTAGAGAAGCGAGCTTGTGACCGGGAGGTTGGTTTCAATCCCCAGACAGACAGGATAAAAATCTGGGTGGGGAAAGTGAAAGAACAGTCCCTCCCTCATTACCACCACTGAGGTGCCCTTGAGCAAGGCCCTTAACTACAACCGCTCCAGTGGAGCTGCTCACTGGCAATGGAACTTGAACACTGGGGACTAGAGATTTGACTCAGATTCGACTACAACACTGGGACTAACTATGAATACAAAGCGAGTCCTGACTTTGGACTGACGTGGCTGGGGCATCTGTTACGTTCCTCAAACTGCTGTCCACAATCCCGTTGAAAACCTCTACGTCTTCTGCTAGTTAACTTATCTTCAAGTTTCCCGCGTTCATGTGTTGAGCGCCACCTCGAGGAGCCATGAAGTAGTGATGCTGGGAGCGGGGAAATCTATTTAGAGCGCCTTGTTTTAATCATTAAAATCTCCATATATGGCGCAAGCGTATCAATTCTCGTATCGTACGAAGGACATTGATATATTGCCGAATCGATAATTTGTCCCACCCATTACTTACATAGCAGATATCTGTTCTCTAGCTGCAATGGATGATTATTTTCATCATCCATTACTCCGCTGAATATTGGCTTTTTTTGTCCCACTAACAGTTTAAACCCAAAGTAGTCTATATACACAACGTTTTACTTCCGGGATTGTTCCGGTGCCGCTGGAAATTCGGCCGGATGTCAGTCCCCTTCGTCTTTCTTTGTGTTGGCGTTCTAACCTCCGGTGGATTTGTGAGGACTTTGGTTAGCTGCTCCTCAGATCTCTGCAGGGTAAATCCAGACAGCTAGCTAGACTATCTGTCTAATCTGAGTTTTCTGTTGCATGACTAAAACTACTTTTAAACGTACACGTTCCACCAAAACAAGTTCCTTCCCGAGGCTATTTTGCAGAGGCATCGTGGCTCCGTCCGGCACTTAGCACCGCCCGAGACGATTGTGCTTGGTTTAAAGAAATGCCAATAAACCAGAGTACGTTTTTCTCCCATCTAGGAATGCTGTGTAGACTAGCCAAACTGGATATGTTTTGGTTTAGTCTCGCATTGCCAGACCTTCCTCCACAGCGCTGTGGATATCAAGTTTACGGAGATATGTCTTTTAATGAGTTTATAAAGCAGGTTCCTCCACTCTTTGACAGGAGTACAGAAACAAACCTGATGTACTTTTAATCCACAATGTTTTCCTACCATAATTCATCATTGAAAGGCAGTCATTAATTTCATAAGGTCTCTTTAACCCTGAAGGAATTTCATTTTTAGTGTAGAGTTTTTGAGTATCACAATGGTGTTAATGCTTCTGTGTGTCAGAGACGTTTCCACTTTAAGTTGTAATCATTTTCTCTCCATAAACATTAGTGTCAGAATGCCAGTGGCTCACTGAGGACCTCAGACATTTGGATCTTGACATTTAAGATACTTGAGATACTTAAAATGGCGTATTCAAATTCTGTCTGCCAAGATGTACTGCATCATGGATTTGGAAAGAACTGTTAGAAACATTGAAATAAAATGGATAAAAAGGCTATTCAACTGTTTCCCGTGGTCATTTTACTGGTAAACAAAAAAATGGTGATTGTTGTTAGTTGTCATAGTGACAATATGCGTCAGTGGGGCCGTAAACTGTGTCGCTGGGAGAGGAGAGGGCATATGGGAGAGTGGCCGGACACAGCTCAGGAGATGTTCTCGGATTTGCAGGGAGTGAGGAAGGACAGTTAGACCCAGCAGCAGTGTGTCATCAGACCACTAACGTTAGACCCAGCAGCAGTGGGTCATCAGACCGCTAACGTTAGACCCAGCAGCAGTGTGTCATCAGACCACTAACGTTAGACCCAGCAGCAGTGGGTCAGCAGACCACTAACGTTAGACCCAGCAGCAGTGGGTCAGCAGACCACTAACGTTAGACCCAGCAGCAGTGGGTCAGCAGATCACTAACGTTAGACCCAGCAGCAGTGGGTCAGCAGACCACTAACGTTAGACCCAGCAGCAGTGTGTCATCAGACCACTAACGTTAGACCCAGCAGCAGTGGGTCAGCAGACCACTAACGTTAGACCCAGCAGCAGTGAGTCAGCAGACCACTAACGTTAGACCCAGCAGCAGTGGGTCACACCACTAACATTAGACCCAGCAGCAGTGGGTCAGACCGCTAACGTTAGACCCAGCAGCAGTGGGTCAGACCGCTAACGTTAGACCCAGCAGCAGTGGGTCAGACCACTAACATTAGACCCAGCAGCAGTGGGTCAGCAGACCACTAACGTTAGACCCAGCAGCAGTGGGTCAGACCACTAACATTAGACCCAGCAGCAGTGGGTCAGCAGACCACTAACGTTAGACCCAGCAGCAGTGGGTCAGACCACTAACATTAGACCCAGCAGCAATGGGTCAGCAGACCACTAACGTTAGACCCAGCAGCAGTGGGTCAGCAGATCACTAACGTTAGACCCAGCAGCAGTGGGTCAGCAGATCACTAACGTTAGACCCAGCAGCAATGGGTCAGACCACTAACATTAGACCCAGCAGCAGTGGGTCAGACCACTAACATTA
This sequence comes from Perca flavescens, assembly GCF_004354835.1. Lineage (NCBI taxonomy): Eukaryota > Metazoa > Chordata > Actinopteri > Perciformes > Percidae > Perca > Perca flavescens. Next base: position 41,876,403 of record NC_041331.1, read on the forward strand.
GACCCAGCAGCAGTGGGTCAGACCACTAACATTAGACCCAGCAGCAGTGGGTCAGCAGATCACTAACGTTAGACCCAGCAGCAATGGGTCAGACCACTAACATTAGACCCAGCAGCAGTGGGTCAGACCACTAACGTTAGACCCAGCAGCAGTGGGTCAGCAGACCACTAACGTTAGACCCAGCAGCAGTGGGTCAGACCACTAACGTTAGACCCAGCAGCAGTGGGTCAGCAGATCACTAACGTTAGACCCAGCAGCAGTGGGTCAGACCACTAACATTAGACCCAGCAGCAGTGGGTCAGACCGCTAACGTTAGACCCAGCAGCAGTGGGTCAGACCACTAACATTAGACCCAGCAGCAGTGGGTCAGACCACTAACATTAGACCCAGCAGCAGTGGGTCAGCAGTAGTGAAGTTAATGTAACTCATTTAGCGGCGGGTTCTCTGCCTCGTAACGTTACTACTCTGCTGCTCGTTTGTCCGTTACTGTAAAACCTCAGCTCCACGACTTGCTGGAAGTCGGCTTATTATCGGAAGTTTATACCATGGCAATGATACACATAAAAATGGCTGCTGCTCTGACCATATCGCTACGTTGATTTAAATGGAAATCGCCTTTCTATCCATTTTATTTCTATGGTTAAAACAGTACAAAGTAACATCCAACTGTGTTTCAGATCAGCTGCAGAGGTTCATGCTGAAAGGTTGAAGCTTACAGAAGCCTAAAATATGAGCTGTCATCTGAGGCATATGGCAGCGGCTGCATGTGGTCAGCGCACTAAATCACAGAGTAGCTCTGGCTGGAGTCCCAGTAACAAGGGTGGAGGCCCAAACTGGGGGAGAGCAAAGAAACTGGACGACTGCTCTGTACTCTACCTGACTTACGGACAGTTTCCTCTGAGGACACTGTGTTTTATGTAGAAAGTAAATGTCATTAAACCACAAACTACATCACAAAGTGGAGGCTTGGGATTTGGACTTGAGTCAGATATTTTGTTTTTGGTCAGAGGTGGGATGTTAAAAGTACGTAATCTTTACCCATAGATCAGGGGTGTCAAATTCAGCTTCTGTAAGGGCCACACTGGAAAATAAGAATCCCATCAAGGGTCAGACATGTTTAGTTTATTCACATGCTTTTATTTCATCGAAAAAGTCAAGCATCTTTAACTGTATGTGTTTTATTGCATGACTTATCTAGTCTTCTCACTTACAGTTTGACCCCAAAAAAGTAACTTAGCCATCAAAGAAAAAAGTGACAAAAACATCGGCAAAAGTGACAAAACATTGAAAAACCTACAAAAAAACTGGATCAAAATCTGCCCGTGGGCCATGAGTTTGACACACGTGCCATAGATAGTAAAACAATCGGTTTGTGGACTGCCGTTTTGAAGCAAGGAGTTTGCATTTTGGCTCACACCATCTTGGTTTTTTGGAGCCAGAAGTGACCATATTTGGACAAGAGGGTGGAGCTGGGCAGGATTACACAGCTAAGCTATTGTTGCAAATGTACATACAACAGAACAGAGAGCTGGTTAAAAAAATCGGCAGACTTCCCCTTAAGTTACCAGCTAACGCTAAAGTGCCGTTACAGTCATTCCCTGGCTGCAATGACGTTGCAGAGACTCTGAGAGTTCAGATTCGGAGGACCTGGAAATGCTGACCAATCAGAGCAGACTGGACTTTTTCGGGAAGGGGTCTTAAAAAGACAAAGAGTGAATACATACAGGTATATTCAGACAGTATGAACAAAATAAAGTGTTTTACACATCGTGCAACATTAAAGCATGTAAACATTTTTTAGAAGCAACTCAAAATACCTGAAAATGAGCGTTATACGGGACCTTTAAAGCTTTCAATCTTGTTAAAGGAATATTAAGAGATGAGTGTGTGAGCAGTGTTCATTTAACGTCATGTAACATTATTGAGAAATTATAATTTTGGTGAACGCTTAAAAAAGCTTTAGTTAGCGGAAAAGTTAGTTATTTAACTATTTTGTTAGCTAATGCTTGAAATAGTTAACTTACAGTTAAAATAGTTAGCTAACGGTTGAAATAGTTGGCTAACAGTTGAAATAGTTAGCTAACAATTGAAATAGTAAGCTAACTGTTAAAATAGTTAGCTAACAGTTGAAATAGTTAACTAACTGTTAAAATAGTTAGCTAATAGTTGAAATAGTTAGCTAACTATTAAAATAGTCAACTAACGGTTGAAATAGTTAACTTACAGTTGAAATAGTTAGCTAACAGTGGAAATAGTTAGCTAACGGTTGAAATAGTTAGCTAACGGTTGAAATGGTTAACTAATGTTTAAAATAGTTAACTAACGGTTGAAATAGTTAACTAACAGTTGAAATAGTTAGCTAACGGTTGAACTAACAATTGAAATAGTTAGCTAACAGTTGAAATAGTTAACTAACGTTTGAAATAGTTAAATTACAGTTGAAATATTTAGCTAACAGTTGAAATATTTAGCTAACAGTTAAAATAGTTAGCGAACAGTTGAAATAGCTAAGTTACAGTTGAAATAGTTAGCTAACAGCTAACAACAAATGTGGTTGAAATAAATTAATTAGCTACAGTTGAAATAAACATTCAGCTTCTCCAAATACTCGCATAACATTAGAAGGCTAGTAGTAGCTAGTAGTACGACTGCTGACCAAAACCAAGACAAGAAAAATGCTTCATAAGACAAGAAAAAGAGGCTGAATTGGATGAGTGCAGAATGCGAAAAGAATATGTAGCCTATCTAGCCTAAATATTATATATAAATTAGGGCTATCACAATATTTTTGACCAAATACCTCGATATCGGTACCGTATTGTAGTGTTGACTATCACAACTTTCACAAAATATTTACACAATGGAGTTTAGATAAAAAAATCACCAGTGATGTGGATCTAATGAGTTGGGTAAAGGCAAATAATAGCACAACAGTAAGATAAGTTCAGAAAATGACATCACTTACTGTAATGCATCCTTTAAAACCAGTAAAAGACACTTATGCCATATTACGATATCCAAACTCTAAGACGATATCTAGTCTCATATCACGATATCGATATATTGCCCAGCTCTAATATAAATGTGAACAACTTCAGTATTAGGCTATTGCAGCAGCTGTGAGGCCCGAGCTGCTTCTTCGCATCAGAGGAACATGCAGCAGCCAGGCGGTGATGGTTGGAGGATGCTCGTCCAGTCCGCTGGGACACATTTCACTCCCATCCGGAGCTCAGCGACCACTCAAGGGGTCGTTTTCTGTTGGTAAACAAACCCACAACCTCCGGTGGGATTAACGCGACGCGTCGTGATGTAAAAACGGCGCTACGTCTCAACGCGAGATCCTTTTATTCTAATGAGAATAAGACACAAAAGCAAGAGGAGGGGGATATGCGTAGAAATAAATTAAAGTGCTATTACCGTATTTCTCGGGTGTATTTCTGCGCTATCCGTGCAGTAGGTTAAGAAACACGGCTCCGGATTCTCTGGGCATTCTCCGGTGAAAGTGCAGCTCCAGCAGAACAAACCACCGGGCTGACAACAATAGCCTCCTCCGTCAATCCATAGGTTACCATCAGACAGCGCACACACACTCACTCTCTCACACACACACACACACACACACACACACACACACACACACTCACAGAGTGTATGTAAAAGACATACAGACAGACAGAGAAAGCTCCTGGTCCAGGATGCGAGCAGCGGCGGAGACGCACTGAGCACGCGCCGCAGCGTGGCACCAGTCAGTCAGCCTGGAGCGAGCTGGAAGATCCGGGGCCTTAAAGAGACAGGACCCCCCCCCAAAAAAACCCGACCCGGCACTCACTCAGAAACACGGCGGCGAATCAGGGCTCTCCTCTGCCGCCATCTGCTGGACAAACACGATACTGCAGCGGTGCGCGATACCGCAGCTTTCACTAGACGTAGGTTTAGGTGGTGGAATGTAACTAAGTACATTTACTCAAGTACTGTACTTAAGTCCAAATGTTGAGGTACCTACTTGTACTTTACTTGAGTCTTTTCTTTTCGTGCCACTTTCTACTTCTACTCCGCTACATTTCAGAGAGAAATATTGGACTTTTTACTCCACTAAATTCATCTGTTCCAGCTTTAGTTACTAGTTATTTTAGTTACTCCGCTACATTCATCTGTTCCAGCTTTAGTTACTATTTACTTTAGTTACTTTACACATTAAGATTACTACACACAGAACGCATGTAGTTTATAAAATCTGTATAACGACTACAAGTCCAGCTGAGATGATGAGACCATTAAACACACAACTGGTTGGATCCTTTACTCTTTCTACATATGGAGGATTTTTTACTTTAGCACTAATTCACCCTAAATATATGATTTCCAACGACAGACACAGGAAATAAAGTGCTTGACGCTCATAAGGTTTTGGGGGACGACTCCACCTTTTTGTATTCTCTGCTTTTTTGACTCTTGAGCGGCCTAACAAGTGAGATTAATAAAATAATAGTCTTATCTTAAAGCTAACCGTAACAATCGTCCACTCAGAGCTACAATCTGACTGGCTGAAAGTGAAAAATGAAAGTCAGCATGCATACAAATGTGTACCTACTTTAAAATACTAAAATGATATGAAATCATTTGTGTGTGTGTGGGGTTATTTATTGAGCGTATAAAAGGGTGATAACATGTCACTGAATCAACACATAAAGCATGATGCTACAGTACAAGTCAAGCATAATTACGGTTATAAAACCACAAAAAAAAAAAAAATAATACAGACCTCACAAGTGCAGTGGTATAGTCTAATGTATTTTAGCAGGTATACTGTTCCACATAAATATATGGACAAGAATGGACATATCAAAGGCGTCTGGGTCTGCTTGAGCATCAACAACTTAATTTTGTGCATTTTGATACACTTTAATGCACTAATTTACAGTGGAAATACCTTTATTCAGCCTATGCGAAGGAAAACACAGATGACAATTAAAAAATATAATGGAAAGTATGTTATGTTCATTTTTAGCTGGGTAAATGGAAATCCTGGAGCTTTCTTAGTGGGTATACTGCGTATACCTGCGTATCACGCAGACTACACCGCTGCACAAGTGGTTAAAAACAACCACGCTGTGATGTAAAACTCTCAGTCGGCTGATCTGATTTTACTAAACAGCTTCATAAACATTAGTAACAGAACACACACAAAAAAAAGGTAATTCATCGGTTTAGTCAATTGTGAGTGCAATGAAATAATCACGTAATAAAATATGTTCACAGGAAAAGTGCAGAAGATGTAGTGGCCAAGCATTGAGGTTATGAATCAGTGCAAACAGCAGGACTTCACAAAAAATACAAAGTTCACAAAAACAACCTCTCGACTCACCGAAACGTTCACATACGGAAGCCCTGAGAGGCGGGTGAGGAAACAATACAGTTCTGGGGATCCATTTTCTAAATCTGAATTATTTTCGGTTTATGATTCAAGAACAGGTCAGGAAAAAAAAATAAAAAATAGTTTTGGATTTTCTTTCAGGATCAATTTTCATAACACTGCCTACACGTGTAATGTGTAGGCATAAAGTAATAGGTTACCTTTTCATAATTTCATTTAAACTATGCCAAGTGAGGGGTCTGAAGTACAGAATCTACAATAGGCATTGATTCTTTTAAACACTTCAAAAATCATCTACAGACAAAATGTCTGTCAATTTCTCGCCTAAATCATTCTCAGAATTTAATGATGAAATAGTCAGTCCTTCCAGAAAAATGTGTTGATTAGTTTTTTTATTGATTGTTGCGGGGCAAAAATCCTTGATTATGCGGCACGTTTTCTTAAAAAATGCGATGAAATATGCGGGATATTTATGCAATTTTATGCGATTAAATTGCGGGAACTTGCAAAAATTGCGGTTTGATGAAAAAGAGAAAAAAAAAAGTGCGTTGAATTATGCGATCGCATAATTGCGTTTTTCTGGAAGGATTGAATAGCAGACTGACATTGTAACATTGTTTTCCAACAGCTTCTGATTGAATGCAGAAATGAATGCTGGGAATCCTGGAGCTGCAAAGTATACGACATAACGTAACATAAAATTTCCCTTGGGATGAATAAAGTATCTATCTATCTATCTATCTATCTATCTATCTAATAGTTGGATCCTCAGAATTCTGTAAAAGGAGGCCGCATTGTGGCCCACATTTGAAGAAGCCTTCAAATTTAAATGGAATAGGGTTAGGCACTGTGAGGCATAGATGGTTAAAGAAATGGACCAACAGATCCCGTTGCTCTGGACGGAGACCAGTGAAGGATATTGTCTACTTACTCCAGTGAGTAGACAAGGCCATTTTATTCACTTTAAACATCGGATGAAGTGATTTTTCTCTCTAATACAGATGATACTGTGTCATTTTAATTCATCCTAAAGTAGTCTTTACACAAAACGGGGATTTTTCCATGAATCCTCTATGTTAGCGAATATAGCGTTACCTAGCTTGTTTAATAGCTTGTTGGATAGTTAGTTAGCTAACTTGCTAATTCACACCCAACATGGTTCCACTGATAACAGAAAATGATTCAGCCTGCTAGTTAGTTAGCTTGCTTGCAGGATGTTCAGTTCTCAGTTCAGCATCATCTGTGTTAGAGAAAAGAATCACCTCATCTGATGGTTGAAGTGGATTAAACCTCCAACCTACTTCCTGGACTTCCACAACTGCACATATCCTCTTCAACTGTACAATTTTGGCTGTATTGTTTGTGTCCCCTTTGAAAATGGCTCTTGAGAAATTTTATGTTTACTGCCCCCCCCATGACTATTTACATTGTAGATTGTAAGAGGTCTTGCTACGTGAGATTGTCTCGGTGTAAGAAAGCAGTGACTTTAAAAAGGTGCCCTACCATACAAAACCGTTTTTACTTATATTTTTTTAAATCTGTCCGGTCCATATGTGTTTGTGTTATGTTGTGAATGTGAAAATGAACTGCTACCTCCTCTGTCAGCTCTAGCTACTGAACAGAAATAAGCAGAGAAATCAGACCAATCACAACAGCTGGTCAGTCTGACATCATGTTGCCTGAGCTCATTACTATTCATGAGCTCACCCACTTGGGCTGGGTAAAGGATTATTGACAGCCAGGCTCTCATTGGCTAGCTGTTAGCCAATCAGTTTCAAACAGCTTAGCTTGTTGAATGTTAATGAGGACTGGCAGAAATCGAGCTGAGTCTTCCTGCAGGCTTTCTATACCACGCTAGAATGGCTTGAAACAAGGTAACCAAGGAACTTTATCCACAAACAATGTTACAGAGTCCATGGTAGAACTTCAGACATTAGCACAAAGTCATAAAATACGTGTGGCAGGGCACCTTTAATAAAGTTTCGTGCTGATAACTGAGATTTCAGATGAACGCTGCCTTCAGTCTGTTGTCGCGGTCAGTTGGTCCAGGCGTACGCGTACAGGCCGTTGTCCTTCCACAGCTGACACCGAACATCCGAGTAGTTGCGGACCGCTGTCAGGCTGTCGGACAGGAGAGCAGTGGCTGCTGGGTATTCTGGCCACTCATCCTCCATCTTACCTGCAATACAGAAGCGGAGGACTGTCATCAGTGATTAGTCGTAGTCTTTCTTTCAAGACGTGTACGAAATATCTCACACTGTGCTGTGAGATCCAAAGGAACCGTTACACAACGATCCAAAATGGTTTGTGGCAATATGATTTCCATATTTGACTTGTGTAGCCTGGATCCTGACCTGTGAATCCACTGGTTGGAGCCACAATGGACCAATAAGAGTGATGTAAGTATATCAATTTGAGACTCTAGTTTTAGCCTCCGAGAGGCTGAGTAGGGGAATAACTTGCCGGACGCGCTTAATGATCACGGACTCCAGATTTATTCACAATAACACAAACAAGGTTCTGCTTCCAATACATCCCACAATTGTGTTACTGGCATACGAAGTTGTGTCCAAAAGTCATAAACAGTATTTAGAAAAGCGTAAAACAAGCGCGAGAACAGAGGTCAACAAAAAATGAGACTTCACCCTTTCACCCAAGAGGGATAAGAACTCGAACCTCCTATGGCGCCATTTTGATGCTACAAAACGATCACCTCCCGTTAGCATCCCATTGACTCCCATTCATTTTGACGTCACTTTGACAGAGAATAACTTTACATCTGAAGCGTTTAAAGACTCTATTTGTCCGTTGTTTATTTCTAAAGAAACACGACAATGTATAAAAGGCTCCATTACCTTGTAGCTCACGTTATGGCTCCGTAGCAGACGCTTTTATAAAAATAGGCTAACGATTGGGTCATAACCACGAGACTTACTGTCACACAGTAGAGGAATTACCGTATAGTACAGGAGAAGCTCACAGGCAGTTTGGACTTTAGCTGTTTAGGTTTAATTACTAATGTTAACTATCATGTTAGTGATCAGTAATTAGCCTGTGTCTATGTTATCTCCTTACATATACCTACACTCTCCGTCTCTGTAAGATTGGGAATGATTGAGATTTCTCTCTCACAGCTACCAGAAGACTTCACACTTTCAGACACGTTGCTCACGTCACATCTACGTCTTCAAGCTCAGTTGGAGGCTGCTCAGTAACACTCAGCCAGCACCGGGAAAGAGACTTCTGATATCCTCCACTGGTCTCAGACCAGAGACACGGAATCTGCTGGTCCAGTTTATATAGGACTCACAGACATATTCACATACCGAAGCCCTGAGAAGCGAGTGAGAAAAAAACTAAATTCTGGTGATCCATTTTCGAAGTCTGATCTAAATTGTTTTCGGTATTATGACTTATGCCTCATTTCGGTGCCTCTTAAAATGCCAGCGCTGCCCTGTGGTGCTCTAAAACGGACATTACAGTCAACAGGAGCACTTAGCAGCAGGTAACGTTAGCCTAGCTAGCAGCTGGATTACACACGGTTCAAATGCTGACAGCTAAACGGTCTCCCGTGTGGCTGTATTTCACTGGAAAAGGATTCCAACAGCGGGACGTCCAACAGTCTGAAGCTAAAGACACTAGAACTGTCAATCTTCCTCTATAATAACATTCACATTAAATTTGTTATTTTTTTTAGTATTCAAATAATATTGGAATATTTAATGCTCAGATGCAGCCTGTTATTAATATGTGCTACACTAGTCAGGCTTATTCACTACCAATGCCACTCTAACACGTGAATTATATTAGATGCATCCAAGGTGGCGCGCGCCATCGTGACGTTAAAATGACGTAGATCTTGCCGGCGTGCCCGGATTTTTTTCAGCGGCGCGCAACAAAGAGGAAACAGGAGGCATGAACGAGTTTGCCGACAACGTGATGCCAGGACTCTCAGAGTGACTACAAGTCTCTCTGGTAAACTCACTGGGTTAAGATGATTTCTGTTATGGCGAATGAAAGGCTTGATCTGACGAAGTAGCTCATCGAATCAAATCAAAGCATTGACGGCAACGCTGCTGCCAGTTCTGCCGTTGTTTACCTTAAGCATGTGGTTGTTGTTACACGTTCTGTCCACTAGAGGGACTTCTAATATTTTGGCTCGGTGGATGAGGATGTTAAAGTCACTTTAAAACAATTTCCCGTCCTTCCGATTCCCAGCTCCAGCCTGTCACTCCCCCTGTACTAACATTACTCGGTACGTAACGTTAGCGTTAGCTCCGTGATCTAAAGACCTCACAGTGCCGTGTGTTTCTCACTCCCGCTTACTTATTGTTCATCAGACGTGACATGACAATAGCATTTCGCTTTCACATGTGGGTAGGCCAAGGTGAAAAGAGGGAAATTAGCCAACGTTAGCCAACATATTTATAAAAAATAAATTAGAAAAATCACATTCGAATAGTAATTTTAGCATTCATAGTATTGGTTTTTTAGTATTCGAATTATATTCGACTTTTGGAATTCGTTTCAACAGCCCTAAAGGAGACCCTAGGAGACTAGCTGACGTTTGAGACACCGTGGACAGTGTTTTCGAAAGTTCACTTTCTACATGAACTAGTTCAAAGTTCAGTTCACAAATTTTAAAATGAACTAGTTCAGTTCATAGTTCATACTTCAACATTTTGAACTAAGTTCACAGTTCTTTTTTTCCATATGTTGCTTCAGTTCAACGTGCCGTTTCAGGTCTGCTGTGGATGGGACTGAAGTGCAGATTTTCTTTTTGACAGCCGGCGGGCAAAGTTTGCTCAGAAATGTCAGATTTTTCCATCCTCACCGACCTCATGATAAAACTGGTTTAAATGATCATACAAAGCCTCCACGCTGCTTTGTGTTTTGGTGACCCATGTGGCGATGAGACACTGGTGGCTGGTGTTGCCAGATTGGGTGTTTTTTGCGCTACATATGAAGGCCTGTTTACGGTGTGTTTTAACCCTGGTTTTGGCCTGAAAGGCTCTATAGAAATCTGGCGCCCTATTGGACGAATTTAAACTGAGAGAGCGTGGCGTTCACAGACACCAGAATGAAGGAGTTCACAGTAACGTTCATCAGGCAGTAATATGGTACGTTCAGTTCACGTTAACGTTCATCAGGCAGTAATACGGTACGTTCAGTTCACGTTCGCCCCAAAATATGAACAAGTTAATTATCGTTCAATGAACGCATTTAGGCACAACACTGTCCGTGGACACTGCCGGGGAAACGACACCAACGGGACTTAATGGTGTGTTCAACTGCACCTTGTAAGCTCATGGTGCATTCAAAGTTGTAGAGTAAACATTTGCCATACAGTGGTTCTAATTTTTTGTCATTTAACAGCAACTGACAGGTGAAATCATTTATCGTTATTACATTTTAAATAAATCATTCAAATTTCACCATAGCATTTTTTACCGGTCTCAAAAAAAAAAAAAAAAAAAAAAGAAACCTAACCAGCAAGCATCTGCACCTGTTTTGGCGAAGTTGACAAGGTGGTGTGTGATGAGATCCTGGAAGCTCTTGTCTCGATCAGAGAGAGGTTTCCCCAGGAAGGACTCCAGCCCGCCGAAGAAAGTCACGGCGTCCAGACAGTGGAAGGAGAAGCGGCTGGGGAACGGCAGCAGGTCGCCAGACGCGTTAACCGGTCCTGACGGTGTGTGTGTCACCACGTATCGGTACACGGGACTGTCGAGGGCCGCTGCGCACAGAGAGAGAGGTTTAATCACATTTAGCTTAACAAGCAGTGTTAGGAATTTAAACGTTACATTAAAAAGGTCCCATGACATGGTGCTCTTTGGAAGCTTTTATATAGACCTTAGTGGTCCCCTAATACTGTATCTGAAGTCTCTTTTATATAGACCTTAGTGGTCCCCTAATACTGTATCTGAAGTCTCTTTTATATAGGCCTTAGTGGTCCCCTAATACTGTATCTGTAGTCTCTTTTATATAGGCCTTAGTGGTCCCCTAATACTGTATCTGAAGTCTCTTTTATATAGACCTTAGTGGTCCCCTAATACTGTATCTGAAGTCTCTTTTATATAGGCCTTAGTGGTCCCCTAATACTGTATCTGTAGTCTCTTTTATATAGACCTTAGTGGTCCCCTAATACTGTATCTGAAGTCTCTTTTATATAGACCTTAGTGGTCCCCTAATACTGTATCTGAAGTCTCTTTTTATATAGGCCTTAGTGGTCCCCTAATACTGTATCTGAAGTCTCTTTTATATAGACCTTAGTGGTCCCCTAATACTGTATCTGAAGTCTCTTTTATATAGGCCTTAGTGGTCCCCTAATACTGTATCTGAAGTCTCTTTTATAAAGACCTTAGTGGTCCCCTAATACTGTATCTGTAGTCTCTTTTATATAGTGCCTTAGTGGTCCCCTTTTATAAATACTGGTATCTGCAGTCTCTTTTTTATATAGGCCTTAGTGGGCCCCCTAATACTGTATCTGAAGTCTCTTTTATATAGGCCTTAGTGGTCCCCTAATACTGTATCTGCAGTCTCTTTTATATAGGCCTTAGTGGTCCCTAATACTGTATCTGAAGTCTCTTTTATATAGGCCTTAGTGGTCCCCTAATACTGTATCTGAAGTCTCTTTTATATAGGCCTTAGTGGTCCCCTAATACTGTATCTGCAGTCTCTTTTATATAGGCCTTAGTGGTCCCCTAATACTGTATCTGAAGTCTCTTTTATATAGACCTTAGTGGTCCCCTAATACTGTATCTGAAGTCTCTTTTATATAGACCTTAGTGGTCCCCTAATACTGTATCTGAAGTCTCTTTTATATAGACCTTAGTGGTCCCCTAATACTGTATCTGAAGTCTCTTTTATATAGACCTTAGTGGTCCCCTAATACTGTATCTCTTTCCCGAAATTCAGCCTTGGATAGGGATACCCAGGGCTCAGTTTACACCTCTCTCCATTTCTAGCCACTCAGGGACCATAGGCAGGCTGGGGGGACTCATATTAATGAAATTTTCATGCCATGGGACCTTTAAAACAAACGGTTATATTGCTGGAAACATATCCAGCTGGTACATATCAGAATCAGCAGCTTAGAGATTTTACACCAGGTCTTTCTTAAAGGGATAGTTCAGATCTTCTGAAGTGTGGTTCTATGAGCTACTTCTCCTGAGTCTGTGTGTTAGCTACTGTAGATGGCTTTAAACGGATATAGATGTTTTTAGGTGTCTAAAATGGGTTTAACTGCTGCCCCTGTCTACAGAAGGACATACAGCATCGGTACTCCTGCCTGCTTCTCCAAACTGGGGGGGGCGGGCCGGCCGCCATCTACTGTAGCTAACACACTGACTAAAAATCTGAACTAAACCTTTAAGTGTTCTTCCAAAACCCCCATTATACACTAGAGGTGTGAATCTTCACTGATCTCCCGATTAAATTACAATTATTATGTCAGCAATTCGATATCTCGATGCATCAAATAAATATTTCTATTAAAGCCATTAATTCATAACTTTTCAAGCTTCAAAAACCAAACATTCAGCAGTGCTATAATACTAAATAAATTGGATACATAAAACTATACAGCACTGAGCACATGGCACCTCCTGAATGTGCAAAACATACCAGAATATGTAAACAGAAATGTTGTTAGGCCTACATTACATTATAAACAGAAATAATCGATTATGAGCCGGCCGATTATCGATGCAGCATTGTCCATGTCCACGATTCCATGCATCGATTATTTGATTAATTTCAACACCTCCATTATACACAGAAACCTTCAAAGTTAAAATACTGTTTTAACATAAATCTTGGCCAAAACTTACAAAATAAAAGTCTGTCACTCAAGAGAAAGCTGCACATTGATCATATTTATATTCTAATGCCCCAAACTAGATAAAACTGTGCAAAAAAACTTGTGTGTGTGTGTTCTTAAATGATAAGTCTTGTGTTATTCTAGACATTTCTTTCTAGATGGTTCTTTCTAGTGGAGGCAGATTCGTCTGGCCCGATGTATTTAGGATTGTGGTCGACTTTGGAAAATATTTGCTGCTTTAGTTAGTTAGTTGTTTTATGTTGTTAATGTTTGTGTGTACTTTGTGTGTGCGAGACTGTACTGCTGCCGTTCCCCTCTTGAAAAAGAGATTTTTTTTTTTAATCTCAATGAGGTTTTTTTCCTGGTTAAATAAAAAAATAGTTATAGTGAATAAATCCCATGAAAGACACAAAAACAACAATGTGGCTCCCCGCTCCGAGCCGATTGGTGGAAAACATTAAAACCACAACAATAGAAGCTCTATGGCACAGAGGACGAAAGATATCTCAGGATTTGATACACACGTGTGTTGTGTGTGTCTGATTACTGTGATGGGTTTACAGACAGGAGAGAGTGGATCTATTCAAGGGACACAACGGGAGACCAGTCTGCAGCAGACAAAGCACAATCACTTGTTTTCTAATCCCTACCTGTGTAGTCCTGACCCCACCACACACACACACACACACACACACACACACACACACACACACACACACACACACACACACACACACACACACACACACACACACACACACACACACACACACACACACACAGTTTGAGTCTTTTCATGGAAAAATATCTCCAGCCTCTGTATGTGGCTTTGTTGAATTTGGCTTTTATTGAATATTTGAGTCAGAAGTTGCTGTTTAGGAAGCTTTTTTGCTGAAAATATTATTGATATGAGCCTTAAAATCCCTTATTCATCATCAACCCAGATTAGGTATTATTCTGTCACAGATATAACCGCCTGCGCAACAAAAAAAAAAAAAAAAAAAAAAACAATGAACCGTGCAGAAAAATCACCCAGGATGCCTTGCAGTTGCCTCCCACAACAGCTAAATGTCAGTTTAATCAGAGCTTCACCGCTGAGTGAGCCTAACAAGCCCCACAGGCACAAAACCTCCACGAAGCAAAACTGCTGCAGTGCAAACTCATCAGGAGAGGAATAAAACAACGTGTAATGTGTACTAATGCTCCAATATACTAATGTACTGCAGAAGGGCAGACCGTTTAACTTAGGAAACACTGCCAGCTTTTCCTCAGACCAATAAACTGTATTCTGACAGATACATTTAGAAATATGCTGGCTCTATACACGCTAAAAGTACTGTTTGTTTAAATCAGAGTCTGGTGGGTTTGGTGATCGCAATTTAGGGGCTATTTCATGTTTGACAAAAAGGATCTTACTCTTTAACTAAAAGGTCTATCTCTGTAGGGATCCTTTCCATAATGTCGTCAGACACTTAGAATAATAATCTGAGTCTGTCAGCAGCAACAACTGAACTTTTAAAATGCGTACCTGCCCATTAATTGCAGCATGTTACGCAGCAGTCTTGCTTAATACTGGACTTATTTCAACAATTGTTGAATCCAGACACATCTGAGCCTGTCATTGGCAAAAACAGCACTTTTTGTGGACAAAATTCACTTTGTACAAATGCCCAGAGTGGTTACATTGCAGCCCAGGTCAGACCCCAGTAAACGTGCCAGGCTTTGAAGCAAATTGAAAACATTTTCACACTGAACTGAAATGCACTCCTGCACTTTTTTTCTGCAGCTAAATTGTATAGATTCTACCTTCACCTCACGGTGAACCAAACTTATAACAATCAGTGCTCTGTTACAAGCCTACTCATGCCCCGTCTTTTGTTGTCTGTTGTATGTCCTGTCCCATGTCTGTCTTAAATATTCTACTTTTAGTTTATGTATAATCTATAATGTGTGTGCACTAAATGTAGCCTGTCTCATTGTCGTTTTTATACATTTTAAATGTAACAGCGTGCTCAGCATGTAACACCACTTGATCCATGGTGAAACGTTTCCATTGTTTCGTCTCACTATATAGTGTATATGGATAAAATGACAATAAAACCCACTTGACTTAACATTGTCTTACATGGCGAAAAAGACATCTGTAGATTTTTTTTTTTTTTTTGCTTTACAACCCCCACGAAATGGTGCATTTTACTGTCAGAGTTTGATCCATTCAGTCCGATAACATTTGGCTGCAGGACTGAATGAAATCGCGGCAGCTGGCTGTAGCGGCCTTGCTCAATACTGGACTAATTTAAAAATAATGTTCCCATAAGTCCCTTGGACCAGGGGTCTTCAATGTTTTTTAAGCCAAGGACCCCTTAACAGATCTGGGACCCACTACTACATATATTGTATAAAATGAAGTTGCATATTAATCTGGTCCTTTCAAAAATCAACAATAATTTGGAGGCCGCCTTGGAGTGAACCTGAGGACCCCCTGGGGGGTCCTGGACCCACTGTTGAAGATCCCTGCCTTAGACGCAAAAACACAAACAAACCTAAATGACCTTTTTGAAGCCTTTCACTATGAAACGAAGTCGAAGAGCTTTGTGAGTTTACCTGCAGCCCTCCAGGCCAGGTCGTTGTTGGGACAGGTGGTCCTGATGTCGGACACCATGGTGGTGTAGGCCCTCTCCGGACAGCGGTCTGTGGTGGGGCAGGGCGCGGAGCTCGGGTACAGCTTCAACGCGTCTTTGGAGAGATTCGCACTGAAGGACTGAAGTTTATCTGTGTGAAGCAGAGAGGCGGTGACACAACACAATATCATGCATACAGCATGTTAAGCCCAGTTCAGACCAACGATTCGCGAGACAAGACGAAACCGTTTTAAAAACATTGCAAAGAAAAGTTTCAGCTGTCTGATGCTGGTTTTAGAACGTAAAAATGTCTCTTGTTACTACAGCCGATAGAGAAGTCAGCTGGTGGAGTCTCCAGAGGCTGGTTTTAAGATGTAAGAGACGTCTCCTGTTTCAACAGCCAATAGAGAAGTCATCTGGTGGAGTCTCCAGAGGCTGGTTTTACAACGTAAGAGTCGTCTCCTGTTTCAACAGCCAATGGAGAAGTTAGCTGGTGGAGTCTCCAGAGGCTGGTTTTAGGGAGTAAGAGACGTCTCCTGTTTCAACAGCCAATAGAGAAGTCAGCTGGTCGAGTCTCCAGAGGCTGGTTTTAAGATGTAAGAGACGTCTCCTGTTTCTACAGCCAATAGAGAAGTCAGCTGGTGGAGTCTCCAGAGGCTGGTTTAAGAACATAAGAGACGTCTCCTGTTTCAACAGCCAATAGAGAAGTCAGCTGGTCGAGTCTCCAGAGGCTGGTTTTAGGATGTAAGAGTCGTCTCCTGTTTCAACAGCCAATAGAGAAGTCAGCTGGTGGAGTCTCCAGAGGCTGGTTTTACAACGTAAGAGTCGTCTACTGTTTCAACAGCCAATAGAGAAGTCAGCTGGTAAAGTCAGCTATAAACTGTAGAAATAAAATGATCCATAATCCATTTTATTTTAATGTTACAGATAGCTGGTTGAAATGGCAGAGTTTTAGACGGAGCCTCAACGACCGCCCCGGAAGCACGGTAACATTATATGGTGGAGCGAGATAGAGAGTGACTGAAGAGAGAGGGAGCGCCCAGCGGCGTTAGGACAAAGCCGTGATTCAGAGAAATAAAACGTGTTTTCGCCGATTCATCGCTAGAAATATAACTGTAGCAAGCATCTCACTATCACTAACTTTATCCACATTCATATTTAGACGCAACAAATGATATATCCACCTACAAAAAAGCCTGGAAGTCGGAAGTTAGAATGGAAGTACAAATCTTGTCTCATCGGTGTGAACAGGTTTTAGAACGCTGCAGACCGGCTCGTTGCAAGAAGTTGCAAGCTTCAACTCATCGCTAATCTTTGGCCTGAACTGGGCTTTAAATAACCAGCTAGCATTGTCCCAAATATGACAGTGTTTTCCAGAGTGTATTAGAAATTGGTGGCCCACTGGGTCCAAGTTGTCCCCCCACCAGGCCTAAGCCACTTTTAATTCTTTTTTTTAATGTAATTTTAAAGCAACACCAACGCACTTTTCCTCTTCGGTCCCCCTACAGGTAGGAAGCCGAATTGTCCATTACCGCTGTCATTGAAACGACAGATCCGCTACCAGATCTGGCAAACTTGCATAGTGCGGTTATAGCCGATAAGAGAGCGAATGCAGCAGTGCCGTTTACCCTGTTACGAGTTAAAGAACCACTGAAACGATTTTGGAAACATTATTTTAAATGTACAAAAGAATCTTTGGTGTTGCTTTAAGGTGTTTTTTAAACTACAGTTACAGTGGACAGTCATATTTTCAAATCTCCACTTAGCTTTTAGCACAGATTACATGTAGGGCCCTATAGAGTCTGTGTTTTGTAGCTTTTTTTAATTGTCAATTTTGCGATTCCATCCATGATTTCTGTTATCACAGAAACTGCATTAATGCTGCCATCAGTGTGTGACTGGCCCCAGCCTGGCCCTCGGCTAGAAAAAAAAGACACTTATCACCGAGCTAAGCAACTTTTCTGCGGGAAACCCTGTATGAAGTTAGTGCACATAAGTTATGTAAACAGAAATATATGTATTCATAGCTGATAGGGCTGCAACTAACGACTATTTTCATTGTGGATCAATCTGTGGATTATTTTCTGGATGAATGGATTAAGTAGTTTGGTCTCTAAAATGTCAGAAAAGAGGGAATAATGTGGTTCAGTGTTCCCGAAATGACATCCTCACGTCTTCTTTTTTCCACAACTCAAAAGATATTCAGTATACTGTCACAGAGGAGAGAAGAAACTAGAACATATTCACATTTAACAAGCTGGAATCCGAGAAGTTTGGACTTTTTTCTTCAAAAAATGATTTAAACCGGAAAAACAGATTATCAAAATAGTTGCCAATTAACTTAATAGTTGACAACTAATCAATTAATTGATTCATCATTGTGGCTCTAATAGTTGTTAAGCCACAGAGATCAGCCTCCATGTTTGAATATGGACGACTTAAGAAAAATGTCACTTCCACAGTCGCACTGCTGCCGCGGAGACGATCACACACATGGAGGCTTCTGTGTTGAGCAAAGATTGAAATTTAATTAAACACTTCAGACCTTTTCATTAGTTCTAAAAAAAAAAAAAAACTACTCCCATGGCTAAAAGCTATTTCCACAGCACTTAATGTTCATTAAATATTCAGCAGCTTCCTGTTAGCGTAGCATGTTACGGCGAACACACGAACCAGAGTGCTGCAAAGTAATTTCTCATGTAAAAATCCACATTTACAGTCTACTGTCCCAGAGGTCCTTTAATATGTAAACTAATGTAAACTAATGTAAAGACAGCCCAGATTAGAGCATGTTTAACCTATGGAAGTTTAGTTAAAAAGGTCCTAAAAATTTGATATCGAGGTCAAAATGTTTTATCGTTTATTTGCCTTGATGGACATATGTTGGTGTTTATATAATGAATGTTGTGTTTAGGGGTGTCATCATTCTCCAAATTCACGATTCGATTTGAGTTTCAATGTAAACAAATTCTTATCAACAGCAATGCCACAATAAAGAGCCGCTAGATGGCAAAAGGATACTTTGCAACAACAGATTGAGTTTCTCAGAGTTTACGAGATGCACATGAATGCAACATGGAATCCCGTCGGAGTCTACATGCATGCTACGAGCTGATCATCTAACGTTACCCTGGGTCTTTAGCTGCATGCTACCAGCCGGTAATCTAATGCAGCATTATGTTTGAATAATGTCCACATATTGTTTTGCCACATGTTGGAAGTAAAGGCTCTTTGACTAATGTATGTATTAAGGACTGGGTAGAGGTGGGTCAACATAATAATTGATGCCTGACATCATAGTGTCGTCACTAATGTTTTAGTTACCTGTCACGAACCACTGGTAGTCCCCCCAGGTCCACATGGAGATGTTTTTAGCCGCCGGGCTGCAGAGGAAACAGAGACAACGTAGAGGAAACACAGAGGAAACATAGAGACAACGAAGAGGAAACAAGAGGAAACAGAGACAACGTAGAGGAAACAGAGGAAAATAGAGACAACGTAAAGGAAACAGAGGAAACATAGAGACAACGTAGAGGAAACACAGAGGAAACAGAGACAACGTAGAGGAAACAGAGGAAGCATAGAGAAAACGTAGAGGAAACAAAGGAAACACAGAGGAAACAGAGGAAACGTAGAGGAAACAGAGGAAACAGAGGAAACACAGAGGAAAGGTAGAGGAAACACAGCGGAAACACAGGAAACACAGAGGAAACACAAAGGAAACACAGGAAAAGTAGAGGAAACACAGGAAAAGTAGAGGAAACAGGAAACGTATAGGAAACAGAGAGGAAACGCAGAGGAAACAGATGAGAAACAGAGGAAACAGAGGAAACACAGGGGAAACGTGGAGAAACGTAGAGGAAACCGAGGAACCACAGAGGACTGAGATCAGTTTGACAGACAGCAACAGCTGGCAGACAGCAACAGCTGGCAGACAGCAATAGCTGGCAGACAGCAACAGCTGGCAGACAGTAACAGCTGGCAGACAGTAACAGCTGGCAGACAGTAACAGCTGGCAGACAGCAACAGCTGACAGACAGCAACAGCTGACAGACAGCAACAGCTGACAGACAGTAACAGCTGGCAGACAGCAACAGCTGGCAGACAGCAACAGCTGGCAGACAGCAACAGCTGGCAGACAGCAACAGCTGGCAGACAGTAACAGCTGACAGACAGTAACAGCTGACAGACAGTAACAGCTGACAGACAGTAACAGCTGGCAGACAGTAACAGCTGGCAGACAGTAACAGCTGGCAGACAGCAACAGCTGGCAGACAGCAACAGCTGACAGACAGTAACAGCTGACAGACAGTAACAGCTGACAGACAGTAACAGCTGACAGACAGTAACAGCTGACAGACAGTAACAGCTGGCAGACAGTAACAGCTGGCAGACAGTAACAGCTGACAGACTAACAGCTGGCAGACAGCAACAGCTGGCAGACAGTAACAGCTGACAGACAGTAACAGCTGGCAGACAGCAACAGCTGACAGACAGTAACAGCTGGCAGACAGCAACAGCTGGCAGACAGCAACAGCTGGCAGACAGCAACAGCTGACAGACAGTAACAGCTGACAGACAGTAACAGCTGACAGACAGTAACAGCTGACAGACAGCAACAGCTGACAGACAGCAACAGCTGGCAGATAGCAACAGCTGGCAGATAGCAACAGCTGGCAGACAGTAACAGCTGACAGACAGTAACAGCTGACAGACAGCAACAGCTGACAGACAGTAACAGCTGACAGACAGCAATAGCTGGCAGCGATGAACCTGAACCAGGTGAGTGCTCACCTGAAGTCAGCCTCCTGCTCAGTCGTCCCGACGACAAAAGGAACGTCACTGTGGTCTCCTTTCTTGTCCCACACCTGGAAAGGTGGAGCCTCCAGGGCGTATCCGTCCACCACGCCACCGGGCCGATGAAGTGCCCTTTGACGGGAGGTCGGTCATCTCATCTGCTGCCCAGTAGGGGAACTCCTTCCACGGGGACGGCCTGTGGGGGGGAGTTTTATACCTTAGAAACTTTTAGAAGGTAGTTGTGATTATTTTTGGATTGAAAAAGGTGCAGAGAGAGGAAAAACAGAGCTTCCCATTTAAATGATTTGAGGTTTTATACCAATTCAATTACAGACGCACAGTATTTTGTACACAGATTATTTTGGGTAGCTTTTACACCTGAGCTGTTTGATTTGTTTAACCCAAACCTGCAGCATTTTGTCTGATAGTCCGGTTTGTTCGGGGCGGTGTGAAAGCTCAATCCAACTGCGGACCAAACTCTGGGCCGCTTGAAATTGGGGACTTTGTTCGCTTCTGAGTGCTCTAGAGTTCAGGACCTTTTTGCCACAACATGAACATACTATAAATAATGAAATAGATAAAAAAGACATTGTGTACAGGCTAATATTGAACTAACTAAATGTAAGGAAAAGGAATGTAAACAACAGACTTTTTAGTGCAAACTGCATAATGACACAAACTTTTAACGATAAAGTTGGTGACTGTCCTGTTGTCAACATTCAACTAATAGAGAACTAACTTAAGTGCAAAGGAATGTCATTGAATTGCCTTGTTGCTGAAAGGTGCTGTAGAAATAAAGTCGCCTTCCCTTGCAACCTCAGCCTGTCACGAGGTGCATGCATGACGACATAGTTAAAGCGCCCATATTCTGCTCATTTTCAGGTTCATAACTGTATTTTAAGGTTGTACCAGAATAGGTTTACATGGTTTAATTTTCAAAAAACACAATATTGTTGTTGTACTGCACAGCTCTCGCTCACTGCTGCAGCTCCTCTTTTCACCTGGTCTCTGTTTTAGCTACAGAGTGAGACCTATTTTCTTCTTCTTCTTCTGTACTATCTTTGATTGCACTCGCACATGCTCAGTAGCTCAGATCGTAGCTCATGTCAGCTAGCTCCATAGACCGTAAAAGAAAGGCTGTTTCTCCAACTTCAGTCAGTTCCAAGGCAGGATCAGCTGGGAGACTTCTTCTAAACCAGGGAGCACATGGAAGTAGTTCTTTTGGAGATTATGGTGAACTAGTGTGTGTTGTAGCAGTGTTTTGCCATTGAGAATGAGCAAGCATGCTAGCATGCTAACGGTTGCGGTTAGCCAGCTCGTTTCGACTTGTGACGTAGAAAGCCGTGCAGATTTTGATCAGATCGCCTGGAGACTGAAGGCAGGACACATTCAGAAACCAGATCTCACTCAGAACACCATGGATGGATTTATTTCAAAGTTTGTATGTGTGTGGAAGCACCAGAGACAACAAAGAACACCCCAAATCCCAGAAAAAGTGATTTCTTTTCATGAAATGGGCACTTTAAGGCATCAGGCGTGTATAAAATACTGTATTTCGGTCACACAGGCCTTCCTCAGTCTAACCAATTCAATAAAAACGAAGAAAGAAAAAGCTGAAAGACAATGACACATGCTGCAATTCTAAGAATCAAACTGAGTGGCAGTTGGAAAAAGTTGAATGTGACATTTTAAAAACCTAATAACAGTAATTACAGTACAACGATCGCTGCTTTTATTAAAAGTTTCTTTTTACTGACTGGGCTCGAGTGGGATTTCATTTCATGAAACACATTATTCATGATTCATCCTGAGGTTTTAGTGCGAAGTGTTGAGATGGAAGCCCTCTTTTTTAAAATGTCTCTAGTTATGAGTTTCTGCAGAGAATTATTTCATTCAGAGTGAAGGTGTAGAATACATTTGTTAAGTTATGGCTGCAAATTTCATCCTCTGGAGTTTCATAGTAAAAAATAAAATATATATATAATCGAAAAAGGTTTCTTATCCACTTTCTTCATTAACGGTCGCAGTAAAATTATTAATTCATGCGCTCTAATACCTGGGTGTGACGTTACATGATCCATCAAAATCTCTCATTACATCGTAAAAAGATGAGCTATGAATCACATATTTTATGAAATCCTCAAACATTAAAGTCAGTATTAAAAAGAGAATACCTTCTGTGCTGTATTTGGTCTCTTATTAGATATTTAAAAATACTTTAATTGCACCAAAACTGGCGCTAAGTTGCGAGAATCAGCGGTGAGACAAGTCTTCAGATCCTCCAGTAGAAGTAGAAGGGTTGGGCTAAAGTAACTAGTAACTAAAGTAACTAGTAACTAAAGCTGGAACAGATGAATGTAGCAGAGTAACTAAAGTAACTAGTAACTAAAGCTGGAACAGATGAATGTAGCGGAGTAACTAAAGTAACTAAAGTAACTAAAGCTGGAACAGATGAATGTAGTGGAGTAACTAAAGTAACTAAAGCTGGAACAGATGAATGTAGTGGAGTAACTAAAGTAAGTAACTAGTAACTAAAGTAACTAGTAACTAAAGCTGGAACAGATGAATGTAGTGGAGTAACTAAAGTAACTAGTAACTAAAGCTGGAACAGATGAATGTAGTGGAGTAACTAAAGTAACTAGTAACTAAAGCTGGAACAGATGAATGTAGTGGAGTAAAAACAATATTTCTCTCTGAAATGTAGCGGAGTAGAAGTAGAAAGTGGCACGAAAAGAAAAGAGTCCAGTAAAGTACCTCAACATTTGTACCCAAGTACAGTACTTGAGTAAATGTACTTTAGTTACATTCCAGCGCTGTGAGAAAGTGTCCTACCTGCAGGACCTGTGTGACGGAGAGACATCTGAGGCAGCCGGCGTCTCTGCAGTCCGTCTTCTTCAGGAAGGCCATGTTGTCGGACTCGGCCCGTTCCAGCGTGGCGTTGTAGGCGTACGAGCCGCTCATGTCCACCGCGGCGTGGAAGAGACCCTTCGCCAGCGGAGACATCATCATGGTCCACACCGAGGTCCCACCTGGAGACCAGTCAGACCCACACAGTCACTCAGCAACTCATATTGTGTTGCCGTTCTTAAAAAGGTGCTCTAAGCCAGTGTTTCTCAAATGGGGGGTACTCTGGAGGACTGCAGGGGGTAGAGTTAGGGTTTAACCCTAACCCTATCTAGGGAGGTCCCGGGACATGTCTGCATGGATTGTCAATTTGTTTGTTTTTTTAATTACTTGGAAAAAAAGACAAGGCGACAAATGTCAGGAAAAGCGCCAATCAACGTCAAAAGAATTGTCTTAAAAGACGTAATGAAATAAAACACCTCGAAAAAGCCCAGTTTTGATTATTGGGGGGTTGAAACCCCCGTAAATTACAATCCATCCATCCATCCATCCATCATATCTATCTATCCATCCTATCTATTGTATCTATTGTATCTTTCTTATCTATTGTATCTATCTACTGTATCTATCCTATCTCTCTCTTATCTATCTTATCTACTGTATCTATCTATCTCTTTCTTATCTACTGTATCTACCTATCCTATCTATTGTATCTATCTTATCTACTGTATCTCTTATCTACTGTATCTATCTTATCTACTGTATCTATCTATCCTATCTCTCTCTTATCTATTGTATCTTTATTATCTATTGTATCTTTCTTATCTACTGTATCTCTATCTTTTCTACTGTATCTATCTATCTATCTTTTCTACTGTATCTATCTATCTATCTATCTATCTTATCTTATCTACTGTATCCTATCTATCTATCTATCTATCTATCTATCTATCTATCTATCTTATCTACTGTATCCTATCTATCTATCTATCTATCTATCTACCTACCTACCTACCTATCTATCTACCTACCTACCTACGTACCTACCCATCTATCCACCCATGAAGGAAACACGCCAGTTCCATGTAAAGAGTCTGAGGCCTTCACAGTGTGTGCAGAGCCTCTAAAAAATGTGAAATTGACCCGTTTGCTCACAGCAAACCTTTGTTGGAATATATCCAAACGTTCACAGCAGGTTTCCAAAGATCTGTTTAGCTTTTTCACAGCAGGGACCCAGTGACGCATTTCATACCTGAGCTCTGTCCAAATATGGTGACTTTCCCGGGATCGCCTCCAAACACGTGGATGTTCCTCTGGACCCACTTCAGAGCTGCGATCTGGTCCAGGAAGCCATAGTTCCCTACGGAGAGAGAGAGAGAGAGAGAGAGAGAGAGAGAGAGAGAGAGAGAGAGAGAGAGAGAGAGAGAGAGAGAGGGGAGGGAATCGATTAGCGACACCAGAAACTGCTTTGATGTGGCCTTGTTTCCGGCGGCCCATTTTTCTCCCGTCAGAAACAAAAACCAGCTCGCTGTACGGTAGCTGCTCCGGCAGCTTGAACTAAATGTAACGGTCTTTACAAGCCGAGGGAGGCGAGGGGAAAATGGGCCACGGAATCGGGAGTATTCAAAATTAGAAAACGTGAGAGAGGCAGAAGATGAAAAAGGGACTCGTGTCGCCCCGTCACGCGAGGCTCTCTCTCGTTTAACGGATCGCTTCACTTCCCGGTCACAGCGGGCGTTTTTACATTACGTAACAAACAAATGAGCTGACTCCCAACAGGCTATTTTGTGTCCCACGGTGTGCGAGACGCAAACATGGAAGAGACAGCCTCAGAAATTAGCTCCATTTATCCGACTCACGTTAACATTCCTTAGGTTTTCACATCTTAATGCAGTTTAGTTCAAGTTTATTGTCATATGCATATTAGTGCAGAGTACCACAGCAATGAAATACAATGTGCCTTGCCACCCTCTTAGCACCAGTCAATAAGTAGCCATTATAAATAACATTTAAAACCATCCAAGCACAGTAAACATAGTAACTAAGCTCAGACCTCAGCCTTCCTTCCTGTTGTACTATCACTCAGTAGCCTTATCATCTGCTGGGGGTGAAAACCATAAGTTTCAATCACACCATAAAACGTTAAGAAAAAAGATCAGTATTTTGCCATAATCCAATGACATGAAAAAAATGTATCCACAGCGATCAGTAGATCCACTTCGCAGTTTAAACAAAGTGGAATGAAACGTATAAAAGTCCAAATCTACACAAAATGCGCAATCAATTAGTAAGCTGACAGCAAATTTATATACCTGGCATTTAGGCAACCTTTATTATATTACAATGTTGGCACGGTAAGATGTCCAGACTGTTGCAACAGTAATTATCGTTTTTTGCGTCCTGCATATGCGTCGACAATGGTCTCAGGTGAGAGCCACAGCCCTCAAAAAATATTATTTTTACTAAAGCAGTATATGAAATCAGAATTATAACCTATCACCATTTAGTTGTTTTGTGTTATTTAAAGTATTTATAAAATATCTGGTTATGCCAGAAGTAATTGTTCCACTCATTTCTGAAACAATGCAATTACCCGTTTCAGCTACCGGGGCTAACTCTGCGTATGGTGAAAACTATCCGTGAAATGTGATGTGCGCGTTGGGATGCTCTGCAAATGTCTCCCTGATGGGAGGTGGGAGGAGAGATTGTGTGCAGGATGACTAGAATACCTGGTGCCTTCTCATTGCTGCGTTTCCACTAAATGTTTTGGAGCGTTTCAAGCAGGACCCCTCGATGATTTTAGATGCAGTTTTGACCACCTTTGTCAGAAGATTAAGGTCATGCGAAATGGAAAGGTAAAGACTTGTCAGCGTTCAATCGGACTGTAAACAACATGAATATTTCAACAGCGTGCTTAAGTGGTAAACAGCTTGTAAGAAAACTACCGCTGTATCCATTAGAACGTCTTTAACAACACACTGCAACGCTCGGATAGGAGCTGTTAAAAGCTTCCAATATGCATCTTGCACACTACTTTCCACTATTACTTTTTGCACTTTACATCCCACTCCATGTGTACTTGTCTTGATATTGTCTTATTTGTATATTATGAGGATATGTGCCTATATGTATATTGTTGTCTATATTGTGTACAGTATGTGTCTGTATAACTATTGGTCTACTGAATGTTTACTACTACTACAGGTCTACTTGTTGAATGTATAGAGTTAATACCTACCCAAGTCAAACTCCTTGTGTATGTAAGTATACTTGGCCAATAAATCGGATTCTGAGCTGCACATAAACTATAAATCACCCTTTTGAACTTCTTACCGCCCGGTTTTGTGTTTTTGACCGAACATGAAAAGAAATTATTACTCAAACATTTGATGGTTTATAAAATCGTTTCCATTAGGATTCTGGTGGCACCAAACAATGACAGAGAGAGGCCTGAAAAATGAGTCATTAGTAACAAATCAACAGTATACAGTAAGCACCCATTATAGCACGTGTCAAATTCGAGGCCCACGGGCCAAACTCAAGGCCCAGGGGCCAAACTCGGCCCCTTGCAGATTTAGATCCGGCCCGTACATCAATTTGGGTCCACAATACATTTTGGCTCTCCTAGTTATGCACCAAAGCAAAAACACAGAAAAGTGTTTTTTAAAACTGCTATTACCTGACATTCAAAGTAGAATTTGGCAGATTTGCCGACTCTGAGACTCAGAAATTCCCCCAGAAACAGCAGAGAGTTTTCATATTCAGGCTGAGAAACTGGTTGTTGTTAAAAAAAAAAAAAAAAAATGTAATCATTGTTTTTGCTTGATTTGCTAAATTCTCTGATGGCTAAGGAACTCTTTTGATGACTTTTGTAGGGCTTCATGTCAACAAAAAGCATCCAAAAATATTCAGAAAAAGCAACAGATTTACAAAAAGGTGACCAGGGTTCATACGCATTTTAACCAATACTTTTCCATGACTTTTTCGGCAAATTTCCATGACTATGTTTTCCTGAAAATGTCAGTCGACATTATATAATAAGAACACAAATCTGTGTTAAAGTTTACACTCAGAGGTTTAACTATAAAATGAATGATAATGTATGTGGTTCATAATGGGATTCATCATATCGCTCCCCGAATACAATGCTGAGGTTAAGACAACCTGAAAACACATTTATTAATCACATATTAATATTCCATGACTTTTCCAAAACTTTCTGGGTCTTTTTATGTTTCCAAAACCTTTCCAGGCCTGAAATTTGCATTTTTCAAATTCCATAACTTTTCCAGTTTTTTTTCAAAAACATATGAACCTTGGGTGACAAATATCTGAGAAATCCACAAAAAAGTCGGAACAAAAACGACAAAAAAATGGAGGACAAAAAGCTGCCAAAATGTTAAAGAGAAGTGACATGCACTCACAAAAGCACGTCAATAAACTCTAAAAAGGGATACGCCACCGTTTGTTGAAATAGGGCTTATCACGGTCTCCCCTAGCTGTAGATAGGTGGGCATACTGTATACATGTAAACTTATTTCATATACAGTACAGGCCAAAAGTTTGGACACACCTTCTCATTCAATGCGTTTCTTTATTTTCATGACTATTTACATTGTAGATTCTCACTGAAGGCATCAAAACTATGAATGAACACATATGGAATTATGTACTTAACAAAAAAGTGTTTAATAACTGAAAACATGTCTTATATTTTAGATTCTTCAAAGTAGCCACCCTTTGCTTTTTTTGATAACTCTGCAAACCCTTGGTGTTCTCTCAATGAGCTTCATGAGGTAGTCACCTGAAATGGTTTTACCTTCACAGGTGTGCTTTGTCAGGGTTAATTAGTGGAATTATTTCCCTTATTAATAAAAAAGCAAAGGGTGGCTACTTTGAAGAATCTAAAATATAAGACATGTTTGCAGTTATTTCACACTTTTTTGTTAAGTACATAATTCCATATGTGTTCATTCATAGTTTTGATGCCTTCAGTGAGAATCTACAATGTAAATAGTCATGAAAATAAAAAGGAAACACATTGAATGAGTGTGTCCAAACTTTTGGCCTGTACTGTATGTGTGTTTTAGTCAACAAACTGACTTTTTCATTCACAACAACTTTATCCAATAACATATGTCACACATCTAACCAAAGGCCGAGACACAAAAAAATCCCCCCAGGATGAATTGTAAGAACTTTGGGTGATCCTGTAACTGTTCCTCTATATACTGTATACATGTAAACTTATTTGTATGTATTTCCCCTCAGCGTATCACCGACTGACCTGAGGTGTTCTTCGGAGAACCTTCTCTCAGCACCTCCAGCGCCAGGAAGCCGAATGCGTTGAGTCTGTAGTTGAAGCTGACGTAGACCATCTGCGTGTCGCTGGCGAGCTTCTCCGTTGGCGAGTATCCCGGCTCGCCTCCACTGAGCATGTGCAGGTATCCTCCGTGGATCCAGACCATGACGGGCAGCTTGGCGTCCCGCTGCAGCGTTGGCGTCCACACGTTGACGAAGAGGCAGTCCTCCTGGCCCATCAGCCGGCCCGTGCTCGCCAGCGGACGCACCTGAGGGCACACGCTGCGGAAGCGCCCGGCGTCCGTGACCCCGCCCTTGCACAGCGGTTCGGCCGGGGGGGCCCAGCGCAGGCTGCCGATAGGTGGAGCCGCGTAGGGCATGCCCTTAAAGGAGTACGCTCCATTTTTCTGAGAAAGAAGGATTCAAAAGTGACTTTAAAGCGCCCATATTATGTTCATTTTCAGGTTCATAACTGTATTTTAAGGTTGTACCAGAGTGGGTTAACATAGTTTAATTTTCAAAAAACACCATATTTTTGTTGTACTGCACAGCTCTCTCTCACTGCTGCAGCTCCTCTTTTCACCTGGTTTCTAGCTACAGAGTGAGACCGCTTTTCTTCTTCTGTACTATCTTTGATTGCACTCGCACATGCTCAGTAGCTCCGATGTAGATCATGTCAGCTAGCTAACTCTAGAGACAGTAAAAGAGAGCCTGTTTCTCCAACTTCAGTCAGGTCCAAGGCAGGATTAGCTGGGAGACTTCTTCTAAACCAGGGAGCACATGGAAGTAGTTCTTTTGGAGATTATGGTGAACTTGTGTGTGTTGTAGCAGTGCTTTGCTATTGAGAACGATGTAGCATGCTAGCGTTAGCATTGCGCTAACGCTACAAGCTAACGGTTGTGGTTAGCCAGCTCATTTCGGACTGTGACGTCACAGTCCGAGCCGATTTTGACCAGCTCACTAGGAGACTGAAGGCAGGACACATTCAGAAACCAGATCTCACTCAGAACAGCATGGATGATTTTTTTTAAAAGTTTGTATGTGTGTGGAAGCACCAGAGACACAAAAGAACACCCCAAATCCCATCATAATATGGGCACTTTAAATTAGGGCTGTGCAATTAATCAAAATGTAATCGCCATTAGTGGTGCACGATATATCGACCGCCGATATAATATCGGCCGATATGGTCATTTTTTTAACACATCGGTATCGGTTCAATGTCAAATTATATATAATTTTATAAATATAAATTTTTTCTTCTGAAAATCTGATGCCAAAATGATTTCAAATGCCTTGAAATGGCATCCAAGGCCTGAACGACTTGGGAAAAAAACGGTCAACTACCATTCGAATGGATGGAAGAATAGCCAAAATGGCAAAGGCTCAACCAATGATCAGTGATATTTTGCACACAGGTAAAGGTGCCCAATATCAGTCATTTTGGAAAATAAATCACAAAAGTAAAAAAAAATAAAATAAAATGCGTTTTGGAAAATAGTTCTTTATTTGATTATCATAAAAATGTGTTTTCTTTGTCTTAGGGCCAGGAGCCGCAGTTAGTCACTCTCGACTTCTCTGAATGTCCCCTCTGGTCTCCGTATCGATCAAATTTCCTTGCCAAAACCGTGAGTTTCCCCAAGATGTTGTCCAGCCTATCCAGAGCTGACAGTCTCTCCAAGATGGTATCC
This sequence comes from Perca flavescens, assembly GCF_004354835.1. Classification (NCBI taxonomy): domain Eukaryota; kingdom Metazoa; phylum Chordata; class Actinopteri; order Perciformes; family Percidae; genus Perca; species Perca flavescens. The sequence continues at coordinate 41,906,850 of NC_041331.1, forward strand.
AATTGTTGGCCCATGGTGATCATAGTATCCAATTTGTGGCCCATGGTGGTCAAAGTCACAATTTGAGTTCCGAGAGCTCTGCCCACAGATTCAACCATGACGGGCAGCCTGGTATTTTGCTCGGTTCCTGTCTTCTTCTTAATTTCTCGATAAACCAGGGCAGTGCCTGAGCCAATCAGCAAAAGACCTGTTATCATGGTTCCGAATAGGTAGATATCTTCAATGTCCTCCACGGAAAGAACCGCCAGACACACGACCCGTCACCTCTCCCATGCGTCCATCGTGTAGCCAGCTGCGAACGTCCCGGCAGGTTTGTCAGGTTCCCCCGAACCCGAGCTTCTCGTCGAGAAGATGGTGTCAATTGCGCTGAGAGACCAGTTGATCAAATCCATAATTCGCAGTTTAGGAGCAGTGCCAAGAGAGAGACTCTAGAAGTACACAGAGACAAAGACTAGACGAGAGAGCAAAGCAGGGCAGGCAACGGGAGGAGAGGGAGAAAATGAGACCGCCTTCACAGAGAGCCAAACGAGAAAGGTAAATATCGGTATCGGCCACAACAGCAATATTAATATCGGTTATCGGTATCGGCCACAATTTTCACATCGGTGCATCACTAATCGTGATTATGATTTCTGCTCCCAATGATCACATAAACAGAATAATCGAGAAAAACAATTCTTTGTAGGGCTGTTCCCTCTCAGTCGACTAATCGGTAGTTTTGGTCTTAGTCAACTTAGATCTCTTTAGTACATTAGTCATGTTTGATGCTTTTTTCATGCTGAATGACTTATTTCCAAGAAACGTACGAGCACATCTCTGGTAAACACAAGAATTAAAGTGGTGCTTTTAGCATGACTCTTTGTGCAGAAACTCAGATTTACAGATCTGTCGATTAAATCAACTAATCGATTAGTCAATACTGTTGAATGAGTGTTAGTCGACTAAGAATTTCTTCAATGGAGCACAGCCCTATTATTTAGCTCATTACGTTTTGCAAGTAAACTCTTATTTTCTCTTTTCTGAATGAAAAAATAAAGTTTAAATAGGACAAGTATTGAGGCAAATTTCACAGTTTTACGTGTGTTTTTTTACTATTGATTTATTTAACTTTTTTTCCACAGTTTTTTAAGTTCAATAATTACCACATATTTCCAGAAGTCAACGAATAATCGTGTTAAATTATCGGGATTTCAATAATGATAATCGTGATTATATTTTTTTTTCCATAATCGAGCAGCGCTACTTTAAATAAACCACAAAAGACTGAAGCAGACGCCTCTCCTGCGGGCAACAGCGCGGCGCTAGCTAGCATAGCCAATATGCTAGAAGACCACAGAGCTAGCGTCGCAGCCGACTTCAAAGCAACATTCGCTACTCTGGAATTGAGACTCGACAAGATGCAGACAACGATAACAGAACATGGTCAGCGAATGGTCTTATTGGAATCTCACGCTGAGCTGCAAGCCCAACGAATTCAAGCACTGGAGGAGAGGTGTGTTGCATTAGCAGATAGCAACGCTAAGCTAACAACGAAGGCCATCGATCTTGAGAATCGCAGCCGCAGGAATAATATTAGAATAATCGGCCTCCCAGAATCAATCGAGGGACCCAGGCCCACGAGCTTTTTCGCTATACTATACGCCAAACTCCTATCTGAAGTACTTGGCGGCCTGATCCTCCATTCTTCTCCTGAATTGGACCGAGCACACAGAACGCTCACCGCTAAACCACAACCCGGCTCGCGGCCCAGGCCGGTTATTCTTCGCCTTCATCGCTATCAGATCAAGGAGATGATCATTTGGGAGGCCCGTAAGAGACGTGGGAAACTTCAGTACCGAGGGTCACCAATCCAGATCTTCGAGGACTACACACCAGAAGTCGCCGGGGAACGGGCTAAATATTGAGCGGTGATGGCCGATCTTTACAACCTCGCTCTTCGGCCAGCGCTTCTCTTCCCGGCCCGCTTACAGATCACTCTGGAGAGCGGAGCGAAGAAGAGGACCTCATCTCCCGAGGACGCCACCACCTTCGCGGCCAAATATAAACATGCCCCGTTGCCCGATTAGTGTGACTGCTATTTTATCCGCGGCTAATGTGGACCATGCTAACCTAGCTCCCTTACAGGAAGAGCTGCTTTCGTATTGGTAAGTCTTACGATTAAGACGGGAACCCGCTGAGCCTTAGCACCCATTTACTTTTACAAGGACGATATATTAAGTGAGCTATTGTGCTTATTTCAAAGAGGCTTAAAGACTAGTTGGACTGTGGGGCCTAAGCTTGAGGTTTACCATTTAACTGCTGTGCCGTACTAGCCCTGTATCTAGCTCAGCGGGTTCAGAAGCTGATGTTGGGTATTACATTTCACTTAACTCTAATTTGAAGTTAACCAAAGAATATAATAGCTTGTATTGTTTTATTTCATATTTAAGTTAGAGGGTTGCCAAGCTAATATATGGTTATAAATGATTATTATGATGGAAGGGGTACTACTGTGGTGGCAAATTTTATTTTAACCATTTGTTTAATGATATTAACCATTGGTTTAATGATTGTTTTATAACGCCACAAGATTTAGCTTCTTCATTAGTACATACAGTTTAATATATGTTGTTTTTTTTTTGTTTTGTTTTTTATTTAATTTTTATTTATTTTTTATTTATTTTTACATACTTACTCATGGGGAGGGGGGAGGACGGGAAGGAGGAGGACGGGAGGGAGGGGGGTTGGGATTTTGTTCATTTAAGTTCATAAAAAAGAAAAAAGATATTGTCATCCTGTATGCAATCTATGTCTGACTCTTGCACTTGACAAATAAGTTAAAAAAAAAAAAAAAAAAAAAAAAAATGCAACAAATCCGTACATTTAGGAAGCTGGAACCAGAGAATGTTTGAAAAAAAAAATGATGAAATGAATGAAAGGCATTTTTATTTGACGAATGATGATCGAACTACCAGCCGGTAAGCTGACGCTACAATGTGTCTTTAGCTACATGCTACCAGCCGGTAAGCTAACATTACCCTGTGTCTTTAGCTACATGCTACCAGCCGGTTATCTAACGTTACCCTGTGTCTTTAGCTGCATGCTACCAGCCGGTAAGCTAATGCTACCTTGTGTCTTTAGCTGCATGCTACCAGCCAGTTATCTAACACTACCCTGTGTCTTTAGCTGCATGCTACCAGCCGGTTATCTAACGCTACCCTGTGTCTTTAGCCGCATGCTACCAGCCGGTAAGCTAATGCTACCTTGTGTCTTATGCTGCATGCTACCAGCCAGTTATCTAACACTACCCTGTGTCTTTAGCTGCATGCTACCAGCCGGTAAGCTAACGCTACCCTGTGTCTTTAGCTGCATGCTACCAGCCGGTAAGCCTACGCTACCCTGTGTCTTTAGCTGCAGGCTACCAGCCGGTAAGAGAACCCTACCCTGTGTATTTAGCTGCATGTTACCAGCATGTAATCTAACATTATCCTGTGTCTTTAGCTGCATGCTACCAGCCGGTAAGCTAACGCTACACTGTGTCTTTAGCTGCATGCTACCAGCCAGTAAGAGAACCCTACCCTGTGTATTTAGCTGCATGTTACCAGCCCGTAATCTAACATTACCTTGTGTCTTTAGCTGCATGCTACCAGCCGGTAAGGTAACGCTACCCTGTGTCTTTAGCTGCATGCTACCAGCTGGTAAGCTAACGCTACACTGTGTCTTTAGCTGCATTCTACCAGCCGGACGTGTGCCAGTAGGCGGGGGTGAAGAGAGAAAACTGGGGGAACTACCGATCCTGCTTTTAAATTTGAAATCGTGACACCCCTATGACTAAAAAGACTATAATTTCATACATCCATTGTATTTTAAATCAACTCCTGCTACAATCTGATTAAATCTGTGCGATGGCTCGTATTTGCTCCGTGGCGTCTGCTGGGGTTTGTATGTGAAAAAAAAAAAACATCCAACCTTTCCTCTAAAAGGAAACATCTTGAGGGAGTTAGAAGCAAATAAATGTAAAAGTGATGCACGAATATGCTTTAAACTAATAATTACAGCAGATATTTCACGCTAAATTCTCCTCTTGGTGTTGAACCGAGCAGCTATAAAATATCACCAAATTATTGTCATGACAAGGTCCACTTTATTATAATTTCTGCACAATAAAAAAGGCCCTAATAATCATAGTTATGTCTTGTTAGAGAAGTGAAAGCCCAGGAGGGATAAGACTAGGAAGTACATTTGAGGCCACTGTATATAAAGTTCAGAGGATTGCAACATTTGTGATTGAAAACATTGGAAGTTTCATAAGAATAATTTCAGTTTAAAGAGGGATGTGTTAGTGCTACTTTTAAAAAGAGACAGACAAGATTTGAGTACACTGTGACTGGAAACATGAGGCTGAAATAATTTGATACTTTTTAATGTTTTTGACGTGTCAACATTGTTTTTTGTAAAATCTATTTTGAAGACTGTAATAGGGCTACTCCCTCTTAGTCGATCAGTTGACTAATTGGTCGTTTTGGTCTTAGTCAACTTAGATTTCTTTAGTCCATTAGACATGTTTGATGCTTTTTTTCATGCTGAATGACTTATTTCCAAGAAACGTACAAGCACATCTCTGGTAAACACAAGAATTAAAGTGGTGCTTTTAGCATGACTCTTTGTGGAGAAACTCAGATTTACAGATCTGTCGATTAAATCAACTTATTGATTAGTCGATGCAATTGAATGAGTGTTAGTCGACTGAGAATTTCTTCAATCGAGGACGGCCCTAGACTGTACTCTCCCGAAAAAACAGCCACATTAGTAGTTTGTTCAAAAATTCAAGAAATGCCAGAGCAGGTAGCCTAGAAATCTAGACGCACCCTAGCAGCAGCAAATTTAATTTGCAGCCAGGGTGGTCTAACAACTCTCCGTTGACTTGCGAGCTGGAAAAACCAAACTCTGGTCAAGCCAATCACATCGTGTATAGAGTGGGTGGGCGGGGCTTATGGCTGCTGCTGGTGAACAGCAGTCTTCTGGAAGACTTGGAGTTCAGCTTTTCTTTGAGAAAAGAACAAAGAACGGCACAGAAGTCATTCTTAAAAAAGGAAGATGAGTTTTGCCGACATCTCCGCTACCTTCTTCGTTGCTCTGATTGGTTGGAGTACTATCCTATTGCGTGCAGAGGGAATTTGAAAGACAACTGTTTATCCCGCCCCTCGGATTGAGCCCTGACCAATGGGGAGCTCCCAGACCCAACATCTGGATGTGGGTCTGGCTTGTCGGGCTACAGAGCAGGGGGAATGAGAGGGGGGAAACGCCAGAGCAGGGGGAATGAGAGGGGGGACACGCCAGAGCAGGGGGGAATGAGAGGGGGGAATGAGAGGGGTGAAACGCCAGAGCAAGGGGAATGAGAGGGGGAAACGCCAGAGCATGGGGGAATGAGAGGGGGAATGAGAGGGGGGAAACGCCAGAGCAGGGGGAATGAGAGGGGGAATGAGAGGGGTGAAAAGCCAGAGCAGGGGGAATGAGAGGGGGGGAAAATCCAGAGCATGGGGGAATGAGAGGGGGGAAAAGCCAGAGCATGGGGGAATGAGAGGGGGGAAACGCCAGAGCAGGGGGAATGAGAGGGGGAATGAGAGGGGGGAAAACGCCAGAGCAGGGGGAATGAGAGGGGGGAAACGCCAGAGCAGGGGGAATGAGAGGGGGGAAACGCCAGAGCAGGGGGAATGAGAGGGTGAAATGAGAGAGGGAAACGCCAGAGCAGGGGGAATGAGAGGGGGGAAACGCCAGAGCAGGGGGAATGAGAGGGTGAAATGAGAGGGGAGAAACGCCAGAGCAGGGGGAATGAGAGAGAGAAGGGGAAACGTAGCAGAAGATATTGTTTTTTAATTTAAAAACGTAGCGATGTAAATGGAGCCTAGATCAATTAAAATGAAACCTGGAGTGCATCTCTCGACTCACGTGGCGTCCCCTGAACGCGCCGCAGTGCGTGGTCACCTGGGCGCTGCCCCGTGGTTGCGTCTGGGCCAGGTACCCCAGGTAGGTGGCGAGAGAGAGCAGGCCGAACACGGCCAGGCAGATGAGGAAGATGCAGCGGCGGGAGAGCACCAGCAGGGGGCTGATGTAGTGTCTGTGACGCACGTACTGCACCTCCTCCCCCTCCTCCTCCTCCTGCACCAGGTAGCGGTACTCGGTCCTCTCCGGGACCTCGAACGCATCATCATTCATCGTCGCTCTGGGACACAAAACAGAGAAAATATATAAACTTTATTGCAGACACAGGTCCATATAACACATAATACAATATACATAGTATAAAAAAAGAGATATAAAAAAATACATAATTGCATATCAGCCTATAGGATATACAATAATACATTAAAAAAATGCATATTAACCTATAGGATATACAGGCTATTGCACCCATTCTGTCTTAACCTAGAAGTGTATCTATAACAGCTTTTCACAGGGCTGAGTAGAGCTTCAGTTATGTGGTTCTCGGACTTGTCCAGGCGACACATGAAACTACTAAACATCAGCTGTCTTAAGAGTGCCTCACAGCTAGTGGACACAAACAGATGGCTGGCACTCTGCCACCTAGGGACACGGAGCAGCAGCCTCATTGCATCATTGTATGCTACCTTGAGCCTCTGCATACACTTTTTAGTTATACCACAATTGAGCAGTATATTGACTTGACTTTTATACAGTATAAAAGTCAAGTCAGTTTACCTCTAGTCTAATTGCTACGTTTACACGTGGCCGGCTATTTTCATAAACGGACATTTCATTAATTTGTCTCGTTTTGTTGCTTGCTGTCTGATGGGTTGTGTTTGTTACAGGGGCGATTCTAGGATAAAACATATAAGGGGGGCTCAGCCCCTAATGAGAATGTGACACGGATACAATTACTGATGCACCGATGTGAACTATTTTCCAAAACACAATTTTTTTTTCCTACTTTTGCAATTTATTTTCCCGAAATGACTGATATTGGGCACCTTTACCTGTGTGCAAAATATGTCCTGTCATCAGATTTTCAGATTAAAAAAAATCATATTTATATAATTATATATAATCTGACATCGAACCGATACCGATGTGTTAAAGAAATGACCATATCGGCCGATATTATTATATTGGCGGCCGATATGTCGTGCACCACTAGATACAATGCATGTAAAAGTGTTAACCCCCCCCCCCCCCGCTGATAACCTCTGAGCTAGCTACTTAACAACAACGTCAGCTAACGTTGGAATGCAGTTATGATGGAACTAAACCTGACACTTTATAAGTCTCATGCTACGTTTACACGTGGCCGGCTATTTTCATAAACGGATATTTCAACCTCTCCATTTTCATCCGTTTTCAAAAATAATATCGTGCGCAGCTGTCAGTTTTCAGAAAAGTGTTCGTTTACATGTCCCTGTGTACAGTACAGGCCAAAAGTTTGGACACACCTTCTCATTCAATGTGTTTCTTTATTTTCATGACTATTTACATTGTAGATTCTCACTGAAGGCATCAAAACTATGAATGAACACATATGGAATTATGTACTTAACAAAAAAGTGTGAAATAACTGAAAACATGTCTTATATTTTAGATTCTTCAAAGTAGCCACCCTTTGCTTTTTTTGATAACTCTGCAAACCCTTGGTGTTCTCTCAATGAGCTTCATGAGGTAGTCACCTGAAATGGTTTTACCTTCACAGGTGTGCTTTGTCAGGGTTAATTAGTGGAATTATTTCCCTTATTAATAAAAAAGCAAAGGGTGGCTACTTTGAAGAATCTAAAATATAAGACATGTTTTCAGTTATTTCACACTTTTTTGTTAAGTACATAATTCCATATGTGTTCATTCATAGTTTTGATGCCTTCAGGGAGAATCTACAATGTAAATAGTCATGAAAATAAAAAGGAAACGCAATGAATGAGAAGGTGTGTCCAAACTTTTGGCCTGTACTGTATATATATATATAAATACAGCCAAGAGCACGCCAGACCTATAGGTGGCGGTGTAAACGAGAAGCTTGAGCCCACGTTAGCCAATCAGAATCCAGAAAATAGCAACAACAGCAACCAATCACTTCCTCTCTTCCTCTCTCTCGGCTGCCTAAACCTCCGTTTGTCTCAGTTTACGTTCAAACGAAGATCTCAAAAGTCTCCACTCTGGCCGGAGTTTTTAGAAAGACTCGGTTTCAGAGGAGAATTCTCCGTTTGCGTGTAAACGAAGGGAAATGTCTCCGTTTGTAAAAATAACCATGTACGTGTAAACGGGGTCTACATCCACTGTGTTCCACTTTCAGGATTGTTCCAGTGCTGCCAGAAATTCCACCAGATGTCCTTCTTTTCTGCCGGATGGCCGTTAACTTCCTCTCTTTGTGTTGGCGTTCTAACCTCCGGCTGATTTGTGAGGACTATGGTTAGCTGCTCCTCAGATCTCTGCAGGGTAAATCCAGACAGCTAGCTAGACTATCTGTCCAATCGGAGTTTTCTGTTGCACGACTAAAACTACTTTTGAACGCACACATGTTCCACCAAAAACGTTCCTTCCTGAGACTATTTAGCAGAGGCACCGTGGCTCCGAGCGTAGCACCCTCACAAGAGGATTGTGATTGGTTTAAAGAAATGCCAATAAACCGGAGCATGTGTTTCTCCCATCCCAGAATGCTGTGTGGACTATCCAGACCTTCTTCCAGAGCGCTGTGGAGGAAGGTCTGGCAATGGGAGACGAGTTTACCTCAGATCAGATGAAGAGGTTTTATGAAACAACTTTTATGCGTAACAGATGATAAATTATACATGTTGGGCTGCAACTAACGAGGATTTTCAATGTCAATTAATCTGTGTGTGTGTGTGTGTGTGTGTGTGTGTGTGTATGTTATGATTAGAGTTGTGTGTGTGTGTGTGTGTGTCTGTGTGTCTGTGTCTTCTGATTAGAGTTGTGTGTGTGTGTGTGTGTGTGTGTGTGTGTTATGATTAGAGTTGTGTGTGTGTGTATGTTATGATTAGTTGTGTGTGTGTGTGTGTGTGTGTGTGTGTGTGTGTTATGATTAGAGGTGTGGAATGGAAATGGAAATTGATTTATTTGAAACAGGGACAATGCACAAATAAACATTAAACTTGTTAAACAAGAGAATATGTCTTGGGCCAGGTTATAGCAACAATTGCTAATTTCCACCTGTAGTCCCTGGGCAGGTATGACAAATTTAAAACAAAACAATTTACAATTTTAAATAGAAATATTACAAAACTATATATAAATGACATGATGTGCATAGTAATTAAGAACAAACTGTTTAGTAAAAACAGGGGCGCCATCAGCCCACTCACTCTCTCTCTCTCTCCCCTCCCAGCACGCACACTGAAAAAACTTCTGGAGCAGCTTAGGCACATTAGAGTACATTCTACTCCAGATATTCATTCATACAAGGATACACACACACACACACACACACACACACACACACACACACATTCACACTCACATACACACACACACCCACATAAATACAGTATCCTATATATGTGAGCAAACTTGTTTACTCAACAACCAACTCTTTGTTAGGCATGAGAAGGTGTGAGAATTTGTACATAAAATATGTTGCGTGGGGAGGTCATTCCACTGCCTCATTGCAACACAAGAGAAAGAGGAACTCCCAAATTGGGTTTTACGTTGTGGGATGCTACACTCCCCCCTTGTAACGCTTCGAGTTGTTCGCACTGTTATTTCGGAGCAGAGTGTTACAAACCTTTTCAGAGGGGGAGCAGTAGCACTGTATATGATTTTATGTAATAAAGACACATTTGAGTGTTTTATTAAATTATCAAAACTAAGTAGATCATATTTGACAAGTATATGACAATGATGATGATAATGACGAGTTTTTTTGTCACACACACACACACACACACACACACACACACATACCCTACTGATCATAACAAACACACACACACAACTCTGATCATAACAAACACACACACACACACACACACACATCTCTGATCACACACACACACACACACACACACACACACACACACATCTCTGATCATAACACACACACACACACGCACATCTCTGATCATACACACACACACACACACACACACACACACATTGAGACAGACAGACAGACACACAACTCTGATCATAACAAAAACACAGAGAGAGAGAGAGAGAGAGAGAGACACACACACACACACACACACACACACACACACACACACACACACACACACACACACACACGGAAACGTGGAACAATAAGCGGACATCAGCTAAAATGACATGTAATGACATAATGTAGGCTAACACAGCTTCAGTTTTTGCACACAGACAGAAAGTGAACCACAAGTCCAGCAGCATTCTTTGATTGTTATCATTTAAATAAACAAATGAAATAAAATAGGACTTAAACTTCAGCCGCAGCGTGTCCGTCTGTCTCGGTCACATCAACTGAAAACTGCCAAGTCAAACTAAAGGAGCCACACTGAGTCCATGACAGAGAACAGCTGCTAAAAGCTAAAAACTGACCTCCCTTTCTCTGTCCGAGCTGTTTGTGTCTCTCTTCCCTAAATCACGCTTTTCCTGCCGTTTCCTTCCTGTCTCCGCGAGCTTCCTCTAACTCCACACGCTCTTCATTCACAAACTCTTCTTCAGATAAATGCACAACAAGTTCAAAAAGTAACATTTCATGACTTACCATGTCCCGTAAACACACAACACATTAAAGAGTAAGCTCCTACTTACTGAAGAAGTTGACGCATTTATTTCTCCGCTGAGCGGAGCGCGCATGTCCTTACAACTTTTTTTTAACAATTAAAGGGCCAGCAAACAAAGCAGTAAGACAGTTTTTTTGTCTCTCTCAGTGGTGCAGGAAGTATTCAGAGGAAGTAGCATTATGCCCATAGACAGTAGGCCTATATAATGGACCAACAGACCCCGTTGCTCTGGACGGAGACCAGTGAAGGATATTAGAAGTCACTTTTCCGGTGATCTCTAGCTTTAGCCCTACTGCGCAGCCTCCAACTGAGAGAGACAACGTAGATGTGACGTGAGCAACCTGTCTGAAAGTGTGAAGTCTTCTGGTAGCTGTGCCGAGAGAAATCTCAATCATTCCCAATCTTACAGAGACGGAGAGTGTAGGTATATGTAAGGAGATAACATAGACACAGGCTAATTATTGATCATTAACATGCTAGTTAACATTAGTAATTAAACCTAAACAGCTAATGGAAGTCCAAACTGCCTGTGAGCTTCTCGTGGTTATGACCCAATCGTTAGCCTATTTTTATAAAAGCGTCTGCTATGGAGCCATAACGTGAGCTACAAGGTAATGGAGCCTTTTATATATTGTCTTGTTTCTTTAGAAATAAACAACGGACAAATAGTCTTTAAACGCTTCAGATGTAAAGTTATTCTCTGTCAAAGTGACGCCAAAATGAATGGGAGTCAATGGGATGGGTGATGGCCAGGTAGCAACAAAATGACGCCATAGGAGGTTCGAGTTCTGGGCTACACGTCTTGGTGAATGTCTGTTAACAACTCATTGCCGTCATCGTGAAGCGCATATCTCGCGGTTATGGAAATACCATGCACTATGCCGTTTATATTGCTAGAATAATACATGTTTCCAATTATATAATGTTTCTGTAGTACAAAATGTTATTTCACTCTGTTATTATGTGGGTCAGGCCACTGCACATCCAAATAAGTTCCCTTAACGACCCACAGGCTATCAGTCTCTCATTCTAAAACCACTTTTCCATGTCTCACCTGTATAAAATATAGTATAAACACAGATATGTGTGCAATTACTTAGAATACATGGGGTTTACTGCCTGGTCGGTTTCATTTGTCCCGACAGCAACAATTGACATTTAAACCTATTTTGCACCTAAACTAAAAAACCCTGACATTCCACACTGTAGGACATTTTAAAACACTAATTCATATGTCGTATGACCATGACAACGGTACATGAAACAATAAATACAACCTGTCATTGAAAAAAAAGTACCTAAAAATTATTTTGCAGCCACGGTCAGTCTAGGCACCCTCCGTTGACTTGCGAGCTGGAAAAACCAAACTCTGGTCAGGCCAATCACATCGTGTATAGAGTGGGTGGGCGGGGCCTATGATTGGTTGGAGCGCTATCCTATTGCGTGCAGAGGGAATTTGAAAGACAACTGTTTATCCCGCCCCCTCGGATTGAGCCCCGACCAATGGGGAGTTCCCAGACCCAACATCTGGATGTGGGTCTGGCTTGTCAGGCTAACACATTGGACCTTTAACATGAGATTTATTTACAAGAAATATCAGATGCATCCTTTCATAACAGTGACTACCATCTGCTTCTAATGACAGATCTTTTTACTAAATCAACTAACTGATCCATCAACAAAGAATATCCTCCGTTTGGAACTCTATTTAGCATTATCACAGTTTCATTAAAGGCAACAACAGCAATTCTGCTGGATCCATTTAAATGAGGTGTTTTCTAACAGCTCAAGGTGTTTTCACATCTCATTTATCCAGAGATGTAAAGCGTCTTCTGGCTCATTACTCAATTATCCTGTCGTTTACCACCAATCAATGAGGAGCATCCATAATGAGCACTGGGACCTTCAGAGGTTGATACTGTCACCCGCAGACACACAGAAGCCACATTAGTGTAAATCAATGTGGATCGATGCCGAGGACCGCCTGCGTGATCACTCTTAAATGTTTTCAATAACTGTTGATGAGAGGGTCTGCCTCTCAGCCATTTTTCCCATCGATCAGCGGTGTCTGTAACCAGTTCAACCGCTGAGGGAATCAATCCTTTGGCTCGACTCATTCAATGCGAGTTAAATCACTAACTTCAGTTCAAGCAGTAGCCTCATGTTGCCGGCTCTATCTCCCCAGCGCTGTGGAGTAAGCTCTGGCTACACCACAGATGCATTCTGGGATAGGAGAAAAAAACACTTTGGGTTGTCTTTAAACCAGTGTTTCTCAAATGGGGGTATGTGTACCTAGCTTGGGAAAACCCTGACCAACTTCCGGAAAATTTGAGATTTTCCTTCTGGCCAAGACGAGCCCATTTCCAATTTTTCCAAATCGGTGCACCAATCACAACTGTTGGTCTGATCTGATTGGTTGAAGGACTATCCAATTGCGCCGAGAGGCATTTGAGCAGCGTCTGTTGGTGATGCCCCTTTTGGAAATGGGCTGTGAATGAAGCTCGCCCAGACCCACTCTCAGTTACAACTGATAAGGGTCTGGGGTCAACCAGGCTACTGTGTACCCCTAGGGGTACTTTGGAGGACTCACAGACAGTGAAAGAAATGGACACAGCGATGCCATAGACTTCGATGTAGACCAGTGAAGTCTCTTTCCCGGTGCTGGCTGAGCGTTACTGAGCAGCCTCCAACTGAGCTTGAAGACGTAGATGTGACGTGAGCAACCTGTCTGAAAGTGTGAAGTCTTCTGGTAGCTGTGCCGAGAGAAATCTCAATCATTCCCAATCTTACAGAGACGGAGAGTGTAGGTATATGTAAGGAGATAACATAGACACAGGCTAATTACTGATCACTAACATGCTAGTTAACATTAATAATTAAACTTAAACAGCTAATGGAAGTCCAAACTGCCTGTGAGCTTCTCCTGTACTATACGGTAATTCCTCTACTATGTGACAGTAAGTCTCGTGGTTATGACCCAATCGTTAGCCTATTTTTATAAAAGCGTCTGCTACGGAGCCATAACGTGAGCTACAAGTTAATGGAGCCTTTTATACATTGTTGTGTTTCTTTGGAAATAAACAATGGACAAATAGAGTCTTTAAACGCTTCAGATGTAAAGTTATTCGCTGTCAAAGTGACGTCAAAATGAATGGGAGTCAATGGGATGCTAACGGTGGGTGATCTCTTTGTAGCATCAAAATGGTGCCATAGGAGGTTCGAGTTCTGAAGCGAAGCTTACCCCCCTTGGTTTAGACGAGTATTTTGGGGGGGAAATCTGCGTGCACATGGTGATGCTAAAGTGTGTGAAATTCGATAGAACCTTCCTTCTACTTCTCTCAAATACACACACACACACACACATACACACACACACACACACACACACACACACACACAGTTTACTTAGTTTATCTGATTGACTACACACGTTCACGTCTTGTTTAAAGTAGTCTCCCTTTCCTCGTGAACCATGTGTTTAGCAGCAGCAGCATTTCCCTTCCCAGCGTGGTGGAACAGGATCGGTGTGGAAGACACAGAACTGATGAATGAAACCGGATCGGTGTGGAAGAGACAGAACTGATTAATGAAACAGGATCGGTGTGGAAGAGACATAACTGGTGAATGAAACAGGATCGGTGTGGAAGAGACAGAACAGATGAATGAAACAGGATCGGTGTGGAAGAGACAGAACAGATGAATGAAACAGGATCGGTGTGGAAGAGACAGAACAGATGAATGAAACAGGATCGGTGTGGAAGAGACATAACTGATGAATGAAACAGGATCGGTGTGGAAGAGACAGAACAGATGAATGAAACAGGATCGGTGTGGAAGAGACAGAACAGATGAATGAAACAGGATCGGTGTGGAAGACACAGAACTGATGAATGAAACAGGATCGGTGTGGAAGAGACAGAACAGATGAATGAAACAGGATCGGTGTGGAAGAGACAGAACAGATGAATGAAACAGGATCGGTGTGGAAGACACAGAACTGATTAATGAAACAGGATCGGTGTGGAAGAGACAGAACAGATGAATGAAACAGGATCGGTGTGGAAGAGACAGAACTGATGAATGAAACAGGATCGGTGTGGAAGAGACAGAACAGATGAATGAAACAGAATTGGTGTGGAAGAGACAGAACAGATGAATGAAACAGGATCGGTGTGGAAGACACAGAACTGGTGAATGAAACAGGATCGGTGTGGAAGTCACAGAACTGGTGAATGAAACAGGATCGGTGTGGAAGTCACAGAACTGGTGAATGATTGGTTCCAGGGTAACCAGCTGGATGATGTTAACACGCTCTCACAATCCTGTTTACTCTCTTCAGCCGAAGCAGCCAGAATTACACTGTGACTTATGAATGGCAGCGGACCATGTGTGTGTGTGTGTGTGTGTGTGTGTGTGTCTCTCTCTCTCTCTCTGTGTAGTATGTGTGTCTCTCTCTCTCTCTCTCTCTCTCTGTGTAGTATGTGTGTCTCTCTCTCTCTCTCTCTCTCTCTGTGTAGTATCTGTGTGTGTTTCTCTCTCTCTCTCTCTCTCTCTCTCTCTGTGTAGTATGTGTGTGTTTCTCTCTCTGTGTGTGTGTCTCTCTCTCTCTCTGTGTAGGATGTGTGTGTGTGTGTGTTTGTTTGTGTGTGTGTGTGTTTCTCTGTTTGTGTGTGTGTGTCTCTCTCTCTCTCTCTCTCTGTGTAGTATGTGTGCGTGTGTGTCTCTCTCTCTCTCTCTGTGTAGTATATGTGTGTTTCTCTCTCTCTCTCTGTGTAGTATGTGTGTGTGTGTGTGTGTGTGTGTGTGTGTGTGTGTGTCTGTGGGTGTGTCACTCTCTCTCTCTCTGTGTGACTGTGTGTCTCTCTCTCTCTCTCTCTCTCTCTCTCTCTTTGTGTGTGTGTGTGTGTGTGTGTGTGTGTGTGTCTCTCTCTGTTTGTGTTTGTGGGTGTGACTGTGTGTGTGTGTGTGTGTGTCTCTCTCTCTCTCTCTCTCTCTCTCTCTGTGTAGTGTGTGTGTGTGTGTGTCTCTCTCTCTGTTTGTGTTTGTGGGTGTGACTGTGTGTGTGTGTGTGTGTGTGTCTCTCTCTCTCTCTTTCTGTGTAGTATGTGTGTGTTTCTCTCTCTCTCTGTGTAGTATGTGTGTGTGTGTGTGTTTGTGTATGTGTGTCTCTCTCTCTCTCGCTCTGTGTGTGTGTGTGTGTATGTCTCTCTCTCTCTCTCTGTGTAGTATGTGTGTGTGTGTTTCTCTCTCTCTGTGTGTAGTATGTATGTGTGTGTGTATGTCTGTGGGTGTGTGTGTGTGTGTCTCTCTCTCTCTGTGTGACTGTGTGTGTGTCTCTCTGTGTGTGTGTGTGTATCTGTGTGTGTGTGTCTCTGTGTGTGTGTGTGTGTGTGTGTGTGTGTGTGTATATGTGTGTGTCTTTCTCTCTCTCTCTCTCTCTCTCTCTCTCTGTGTGTGTGTGTGTGTGTGTGTGTGATGGCTGATTGCAGGTTGCCTTGCTGGCGGGGGGATCTCACAGCGCCACGTATAACTGCAGCAACGATCCCATTTTCTTTTTTTTCTTTTAGTCAGAATTTATGAAGGAATCTAAAACATATTACAGTCTTTTTCCTTACCCAGCCATTCATTTCTCCTTCCTCAGGCCTGAAACGTATTTTTAGGAGAGATTTGAAGGAGAATTCAGGGCGGGAAAATTTAACTGAACGTGCACTCGGCTATAAAAGCAGAAATATTGTTTTAAATATCTCGTTTGCTCCGGTAAAGGATGGTCTGTGGTTTCTAGACTAAAGGAGATAGAAACGTTTCCTCTGTGTTTTACATTTCACTTCCCTTATTTGAAGGACATTCTTCTTCATGTTTAGATTTGTATAGTTTTAGTTTTCTGATATATCTAGTCTAGCAAGGCACCTAACCCAATCTGCTCCAGTGGACATAACTATGTTGGCCAAAGATACTTTGCATGTAAACTTTTCCTCATTATGTTGATAAGAAACTGTATTCTAGAAAATGCATGTGATTTTACTACCACGTAGAAATATGTTGCACTTAGGGTTGGGTACCGAAACTCGATGCCAATAGGGAACCGGTGCCGACGTAAACGGTAGTAACGAGACCGAATAAGAACAAAACTTTCGGTGCCTCATTTCGGTGCTCAACTTTACACTACACCTGACAGCATATAACGTTAGCCTACCTTTAGCTAGCAGCTGGATTAATCACGGTTAAAATGCTGACAGCTAACGTTAAACAGTGTAAAGTGTGACTGTATTTCACTGTGGAGGACTTCAACAGCGGGAGTCTGCTCTGCAGCGCAGCAGCTGCCGTTGTCGCAATTCATAGATATACAGTATGTTTATATGGTCGGAATTAAACAACACAGACGGTGCGTTCACTCGCAGCTGCCGTTGTCGGAATTAAACAACACAGACGGTGCATTCACTTGCAGCTGCCATTGTCGGAATTAAACAACACAGATTCACTTAAAACAGGTAGCCTCGTGGTGCATTCACAGTAATTGTAAAATACCCTTTTCCCATCTGGGGTTCAACAGCAATTTACTGGTAAAATAAGTTATTGTTATAGTTATTACCATCCATCCATCCATCCATCTTCGTCCGCTTATCCGGTGTCGGGTCGCGGGGGGAGCAGCTCCAGCAGGGGACCCCAAACTTCCCTTTCCCGAGCAACATTAACCAGCTCCGACTGGGGGATCCCGAGGCGTTCCCAGGCCAGGTTGGAGATATAATCCCTCCACCTAGTCCTGGGTCTTCCCCGAGGCCTCCTCCCAGCTGGACGTGCCTGGAACACCTCCCTAGGGAGGCGCCCAGGGGGCATCCTTACCAGATGCCCAAACCACCTCAACTGGCTCCTTTCGACGCAAAGGAGCAGTGGCTCTACTCCGAGCTCCTCACGGATGACTGAGCTCCTCACCCTATCTCTAAGGGAGACGCCAGCCACCCTCCTGAGGAAACCCATTTCGGCCGCTTGTACCCTGGATCTCGTTCTTTCGGTCATGACCCAGCCTTCATGACCATAGGTGAGGGTAGGAACGAAAACTGACCGGTAGATCGAGAGCTTTGCCTTCTGGCTCAGCTCTCTTTTCGTCACAACGGTGCGATAGATTGAATGCAATACCGCACCCGCTGCGCCATTTCTCCGACCAATCTCCCGCTCCATTGTCCCCTCACTCGCGAACAAAACCCCAAGTTACTTCAACTCCTTCACTTGGGGTAAGGACTCATTGTCTACCTGGAGAAGGCATTCCATCGGTTTCCTGCTGAGAACCATGGCCTCCGATTTAGAGGTGCTGATCCTCATCCCAACCGCTTCACACTCGGTTGCGAACCGATCCAGTGAGTGCTGAAGGTCGCAGGCCGATGATGCCATCAGGAAAACATCATCTGCAAAGAGCAGCGATGAGATCCCCAGCCCACCAAACTGCAACCCCTCCCCACCCCGACTACGCCTTGATATCCTGTCCATAAATATTACAAACAGGATTGGTGACAAAGCGCAGCCCTGGCGGAGGCCAACCCTCACCTGAAACGAGTCCGACTTACTACCGAGAACCCGGACACAGCTCTCACTTTGGTCATACAGAGATTGGATGGCCCTGAGTAGAGACCCCCTCACCCCATACTCCCGCAGCACCTCCCACAGTATCTCCCAGGGGACCCGGTCATACGCCTTCTCCAAATCCACAAAACACATGTAGACCGGTTGGGCATACTCCCAGGCTCCCTCCAGGATCCTTGCGAGAGTGAAGAGCTGGTCCGTTGTTCCACGACCAGGACGGAATCCGCATTGTATAGTTATTACATTATTATTAAATCTTTAATTTTGACCATGGCCTTAGCAATAAACAAGTCACTGACTGTTGTTTACTACCCTTATTTTTTTTCTTCTTCTTTTTTTAACTTTATTGAAAAGTACCGGTTCAGGCACCGGCACCGTTTTAAAAGTATCGATTTAGCACCGGAATCGAAAAAAAACCAAACGATACCCAACCCTAGTTGCACTAGGGTTGCACTAGTAAGTGTAACAGCATTAAAGAGACCATCATTTAATACACACACATTGTATATTTGTAAATTAAGCCTGTAATTGTGCATTTTTCAAAGGATGTGCTTCTTTTAGATGAGTTTTTATATGATGCCTCTCTGTGGCCGATGGGGTTTCACTCACTCGCCCCTCCCCTGACTTTATTACTGAAGATAAAGAAGACATCAGTTTCTGAAAGTGGTTTAAGCGAGCAGAAGGAGGCAGATTTATCCCTCAAAAGAAAAACAATAAAGGCCTATCTCTCAGCGGCAGCGGCCAGCGCCTGGAAGAAATGGTCAATTACAGAAGAGGAAGTGGAGAGCTGCTCCCACTCAGCACAAAAAACACTAACAAGATAACGTGTGTGTGTGTGTGCATTCTGTTCTTCCGTTATTAGGGTAATTATTTATCAAAGAATGGACAAAATCACTGGAGTTCTCTTAAAGGTTTGTTTATTGAAGCTCAGCGCAAATTCCTTCAGGAAGACGTCATTAACCCAGTCGCTGCTCTTTCTCCTTAAATCAAATCAGCTGTTTAGAAGCGATTGCTTTCAGTTAAACCAATCAGACTTGGCCACGAAATTCCAGGGCCAATCACAGCAATACAACTCTGCTTTAAATCTGTTCTCTCCCTGTGCTGTCAGCGGTCGTTTCAGGCAAAGCGCTCAACCCTCCTGTTCTCTACCCCTTTACAAATATTATTCATTTGATGGAGTCTAATCTCCAAAAGACTTCGTAAATTTTATGTCACAGTTGCACAATAAATATTTTGCATATTTGCAAACAAAGTCTCTCCTGATTGAACTTGCAGCAGAGTCACTTCATAGCACTTCAGCGTAAGTACACAACATGACTGTTGATAGTCTTAGTAGCTTTTTACAGGGAGAAGGGAGTAATATCACACAGAGAGAAGCCGTCTTATCTCTGGTCAGGCTTGACGTCTCCCCAGCATGCCCTGCCCTCAGGGGGTTTCTGTGCTTTCCACAAGGTCAGTGATCATCATGATTATCACATGAGAAACAGAAATGGATGCACAGTTTCTTACGCAAATAGTTTAACACTAAAACAGTGTCAGGGTTGCAGGCTTGGACCCAAATGCAGGAAGGCGAGGAGAGTGCAGCAGTGAGAAATAATAATACTGTAATGAAAACTCAAAGAGACTTACAAAAGTATAAGCAGAGGCAAAATCAAAATACAGGAGCACAAAAACAAAGAAATCCAGGAACACGGAGATACAGCAAAAAACACAAGGAGAGACCCACATGGGACAACGACAAATGACAATCCACCAATAACAGACACAGGGACTAAATAAACAGGGTAATGAGTAAACGAGGAACAGCTGACACAAGGAGAGACACAAGGGCGGGAAAACACAGGAAGAAAGCCAGACCAGACTAGGGAGAAAAGACAGACTTCAAAATAAAACAGGAAATGGGAAAACCAACAAAAACATGAAACCAACTAAAACAAAGAAACTTGACACAGGGACTGGTGAACAGCTGAAAGACATCAGACAATAACAAAGGCGGGAAAACCAAAAGACAGGAAGCAACAAAACAAGAAACACAAAGGGGAACAGAATAACTCCTAAATAAAACACCCAAACACACAAAGAACACCATAAGAGCGGGGCAGGCGTGACAAAAACGAAGCAAAGACTATGACTGTGTCTCAAACCGCACACTTCTGTCAGTACTGCAAATGTGCACTGACCACTTCCTGCCGTAGAGCCCACTTTGGATGGTTAGTGTCATCCCAAACGGACCACTTGTGTTAAAAAACTTACCGGAAATGACGACCGGTCGACTCGGCTCGCTGCCTCTGAAAATCTGACGAAAATCTTTCAAACTGACCTTTGTTGATCTGAAATGAAGACAGATTCAGAGACTGCATGGCCTGTTTCTCGCTCAAAATGTTTTCAGAAACACGTTTCGGTGAACTATCTTCATAAAATTCGAGATTGTATTCTTTACGAGACGCCCATTATGCCCTGTTGCAGACTGATCTCATGAATTGGCGTATGTATGACACGCTAATTAACTAACGGGGGACTGAGTAAGGAGGTAGGTTAGGGTGACGGATGGGTAAAACACAGGACTTTCACCCAGGAGAGCCGGGTTTGCGTCCCATGTGTGGTGATTTTTCAGCTGTTTATCTTTTTAATAAGCCTTCCCCAATGTTTCTTTCCTAAACCCAACCATTTATTGTTTTCCTAAGCGTGTTTTTGTCGTTATTTTCCGTGTTTTTGTCACTGTTTTGTTACTAAAGCCCTGTTCTTTTCCTAAACCCAACCATTTTTTTTTTGTGACGTTGTTCTCGCAATAGTATGTCGCGTTCTCGCGATAACACGCAACGTGGCGAGGCCACGTGGTGGGTATGTTTCCATCAGCTGTATACAGCGTAGGCATACACGTGGATAGCTGAAAATGTGTACAATAACACGCCATTTGGCTTTATGAAAGTGGCGTGTATATTTACGCAAAGTCATGATGCCATGTTGCCTGTTGTGAAATCCCTGGAGAAGCCAGACACCCATGTGACGCGTTCGTCCAATCAGCTGCCGGTCCACGTCCCTGGTCCCTCCCCTTTCCGCTGCGTAGTCAAGATGGCGCCCGTTTAGTGCGCGTAGTGTCCATCGTTCCACACACACATTAGCAGTATACTGACAGAAATGTGCGGTTTGAGACACAGCCTGTGTCTCGCTTTGCAGAGCTTCCCCCACCACAGCACTGCAAAGGAAGGTCTGTCTAGTCCCCACAGCATTCTGGGATGGGAGAAAAACATGCTCTGGTTTATTGGCATTTCCTTAAACCAATCACAATCATCTTGGGCGCCGTATGGAGCAATGGTGCCTGTGCAAAATAGCCTCGGGAAGAAACTTGTTTGTGTAGTAGTTTGCAAATAACTGAAAGGTAAGATACAGGTTGTAAGTAAGTACGTGCATTTTATTTATACAGCGCTTTTCACAGACAAGGTCACAAAGTGCTTTACAATGTGTATAGACAATAAAAACATGGTAAAAATAGTCAATAGAATGAAATACAAATACAACAGAAACAATTATCAATAAATAAAAGACATAGGCTACCCAAAAGCTAGCCTGAACAAGTGAGTCTTCACTTGTCCCTTAATTAAAACAGTCCACATGCTCAGCCAACCTAATGCTGGTAGGTAGAGCACTCCAGAGTCTGGGTGCCATAGCAGCAAAGGCTCTATCCCCACATGTCTTCAGACGAGTGCGTGGCGTGGATAGCAGATAGCAGTTGTGGAATGGCCTTGGCTCTCATCACTCCTAGGTCTGCAGAAAAGATAAGACACACAGATGTTTCAGTAATATGAACATCATAAAACATTTTGTAGATCCAAGACATCAACGAAGTGTTTGGCCTTGGAGTGGGGAGGATTGGTGTATTTCATGCATCGCGGAAGGGGTCGAAAGGAGAGGACCGGACAGCAAGAGCCAAGATGACCTGGACTACATCCAACTGATAGCAACACCTCCGAGGATGGGCAAAATGTATAAAAGTGCGAGGGTTTGAGATTTTGTCTTGAAGGAGTCTGATCCTTGTAACCTGACTCCGCCAGATGGATTGCTTCGCATTTGCTCGGCATATCCATCTGGGAACTTTCCGTTGGAGAACTTTTGGGAAGGAGGAGAAAATCCTGGTTAGCTGATTGGATGAACCATCTGTCTATCACTACCTATAGTTGGTGATACATTACATTACATGTCATTTAGCTGATGCTTTTATCCAAAGCGACTTACAATTGCTATATATATCAGAGGTTGCACGCCTCTGGAGCAACTAGGGATTAAGTGTCTTGCTCAGGGACACATTGGTTGATGTATCACAGTGGGATTCAAACCCGGGTCTCCCGCACCAAAAGGCATGTGTCAAATCCACTGCGCCATCACCTCCCCTAGACGGGCCAAATCAACCAACCAGATCAAACTCTTTCCGAAACCAGTCGGGAGAAGAGCAACAATATCTTGTCCTCCGAGAAAAGCCTCCAGTGCCGTTTGTTTTTTTGCTCTTCTTTCAGTGAAGGAATACTTTCTAATTCAGATTAAACTTGCTGCGATAGCTACGCTCATCTCATCCGTGGAAGCCGCCACGTTGTTTAGACTGAACAGTTGCTTCTTGTTGGCGTCACACCTAAACCGGCCTCAAAACCAACGCTGATTGGTCGGTCGTTTTGGCGAACAGCTCCAAATGTTCTCTATCTCAAGATGCCAGATTGATCTGGGAGGAGAAAAACTGGAGCTTGCCAGATCAGGACGCTCTCACGAGGCTATGATCCTTGAGCACAAGTTTGTAATATCTGCAATATCATACACGAAAGCTTTGATATAATTTATCTAAGTGAACCCTGTGTCTTTATGTAGTGACCACAAATTGGAGTCGGATAGTATCTGGCCTTTTGGGCCAGACCAGAACCGGTCAACTGTCACACTTTAAACTACACTTGGAAGAATAAATGAAGGAAATAAGGCAAGAATAGGTTTAAAAAAAGTGACAAAAGCGAAAAGTGAAACTTCAAAAACAGCAACAAAAAAAGCAAAAGAAAGCTCCAGGATTTCCATATACCAACTTAAAAATACCCAATGACACGCAACAACATACTTTCCATTATATTTTTGATATATTTTGAATTGTCATCTGTTATTTTCTCCTTCATAAAAAGGCTAAATAAAGGGATTTCCATCGTAAATTGGTGCATAAAAGTGTGTCATAATACAGGAAATGAAGTCGCTGATGCTCAAAACTTCCCTGGGGGAGGACACCCAAATCCCCCCCAAAGGCAGATTCTGGCCAATATATCTACAGCACAGTATACCCAATACAATACACTAGACTACACCACTGGGTAGGAGCAAAAGATGCATATTGTTGTATGGTTTGGAGGACTGGTTGAATCCGTTAGTTTGTGTTACTGTGTGACTTTGGTGCAACTAACAAAACTAGAAAACATTATGTGTGCAGAGAGAGAGAGAGAGAGACAGACACACACACAGAGAGAGACAGAGAGAGAGAGACAGAGAGAGAGACAGAGAGAGTGAGAGAGAGAGACAGAGACACACACACAGAGAGAGACAGAGAGAGAGAGACAGAGAGAGAGAGAGACAAGAGTGTCCCCCGAGTGTCTCTTGTCTATTTCTAGACTCATCTCAAGTGGAAGGTAGGTCAGGTTCACACAGAGTCTCTTCAGGTCTGATAAACAGATTGGGACTGTGTGTGTGTGTATGTGTGTGTGTGTGTGTGTGTGTGTGTGTGTGTGTGTGTGTGTGTGTGTGTGTGTGTGTGTGTGTGTGTGTGTGTGTGTGTGTGTGATGGATTCACTGACATTCCTTTAAATCCCAGCGCGGAGACAGAGATAGGTGATGGAGGCACGCATCACTAACTAACATCTTTCCTTCAGTCCGTTAGGTCTGTACAGCATCACCACCTGGGACACAAAAACTGTTGCTCGTCCAATCAGAGTGGATCTTTTTTACAGGCGCGTGTCATAAGAGGATTTAATATGAAGACAGCATGGCTGTAATCCCCACGTTAACCATTTATAGAAGACAATTTCACCCTCAAGATTAAACCACAGCAGGATTTAGAGGTTATGTATGAGTCCATGTCTGTATACTCTGGCTTCTGCAGACGGTCTGAAGCTTAAATGCTGCAATTATGGACTAAATAAAACACATTTTAGTAACTGATTAATAATGCTTCAGTTTACTGGTGCACTCGAAATGTTTAACACCCTCACAGAAATGTCAATCATCAGGCCTTCGCAGTGATAAAATGTAAACTCTCATTGAGCAGCATTGGTTTATTACTACAGTATGACTGGAATAGTGTGAGTGTGCCAGGGATTTTAAAGTGTTAGGCTATATGAATTATTAGTGTATTAGTTTGCATTTTTTCAAATTATAATTTTAGTTTTTGGGCACTTTTAAATCACTTAAAACCCCAAGAAAAGATGCAACCCAAAGCAGTTTAAAGTGCGATCTCAGTGTTTGCCGGTAGACGGCAGTAGCAGCTTTAAAGCCCCCATATCATGCTCATTTTCAGGTTCATAATTGTATTTTGAGATTGTACCAGAATAGGTTAACATGGTTTAATTTTCAGAAAACACCATATTTTTGTTGTACAGCACATTGCTGCAGCTCCTCTTCTCACCCTGTGTTGAGCTCTCTGTTTTAGCTACAGAGTGAGACATCTCAACTTCTGTAACATCTTTGTTGTCAGTCGCACATGCTCAGTAGCTAGGTAAGGACTACATGCTCAGTAGCTAGGTAAGGACTACATGCTCAGTAGCTAGGTAAGGACTACATGCTCAGTAGCTAGGTAAGGACTACATGAGCTAGCTAGCTGTTTCTCCAACTTCCGTCAGTACAAGGCAGGATTAGCCGGAAGACTTCTTCTAAACGAGGGACTTCACTTCACACTTTGCGTGGAATACCTGCAGAACAGGGACATGGAAGTAGTTCTTTACAATTATTTTGTAGATTAGGGTGAATTCCTGTGTGTTGTAGCAGTGTTTTGCCATTGAGAACAAGCTAGCATGCTAATGGTTAGCCCCCTAGGCCCCTGGTTTTGGCTAGTGACGTAGAAAGCCGTGCAGATTTTGACCAGCTCACCAGGAGACTGAAGGCAGGACACATTCAGAAACCGTATCTCACTCAGAACACCATGGATGGTTGTTTTTCAAAGTTTGTATGCATGTGGATGCACCAGAGACACAAAATAACACCCCAAAACCCAGAAAAAGTGATTTTCTTTTTCATATTAGAACTTTAAATAATTTTAATGCTGCTTTCACACCTGCCTCGTTCGGTCTGTTTAAAACGAACAAACAGTGGAGTTGTAAACGGAAACAGGTCTCTGCAGTTTAAAAAAAGGATCAGTGAGGATTGATGTCGATCTCCCAGCAGCGCTCAGGTTTCTCTCTGCAGTCTGAATTGTTTGGCTCTGAGGGGTTTTTCTGCATGCTTGGCTGTGAATGTGACGCCTGCTTGGCACCCTGCTGTCAGATATCAGCTCTGCTGTATTGTTGTGTGGATCAGTGCCCATACTATATAAACTCTTGTATCTATTTAGTGCATTTCTCAAAGCGAAAGACCGTTTGAGTCAGCTTAACTCATGTAGTATGTGCATGTCAGTTTGTGCTACTGTAACTCCATGTCTGCGTTCGGTGGCATCACTAATGTGGCGTTACGGCTCGATAAATTTGCATTTATAACAAATTCCCTCAGCTGAGAATCTGTATCGCTGAAAGATAGACTTTTATAGATAGACAGAGTAGTCTCGCTTTGCCAGACCCTCCTCCGCAGTGCTGCGGAGGAGGGTCTGGCGAGTCCACACAGCATTCATGGATGGGAGAAGAATGTGCTCTGGTTTATTGGCATTTCTTTAAACCAATCACAAATGGAATAACTCAGAAAACTCAGATTGGACAGATAGTCTAGCTAGCTGTCTGAGAGATCTGAGGAGCAGTTAACCATAGTCCTCACAGATCCACCGGAGGTTAGAACGCCAAAGCAGAGACAGAGGAAGGGGACGGACATCCGGCCGAAAAGAGAGACATCTGGTGGAATTTCCAGCAGCACCGGAGCATTCCCGGAAGTGGAATGTCGTGGATATAGACTAGCTACAGAGTGACGCTGTTTCCAAAGCAGTTGATTTGTGAAAGATGCTTCATTTTTTTGCCAATTTCAATCTAAAACTCTGAAGAGAAACTAGTCCAGACCTGGTTAGGTGTGCAGCATAGAGGTCTTTTCAGACAGATTTTGATATATCGTGATATCGTGATATGACATAAGTGTCTTTTCCTGGTTTTAAAGGCTGCATTACAGTAAAGTGATGTCATGTTCTGAACTTACCAGACTGTTATAGCTGTTCTATTATTTGCCTTTTCCCCACTTAGTCATTATATCATTACTGATGATTATTTATCTAAAATCTAAGTGTGAAGATATTTTGTTAAAGCACCAATTGTCAACACTAGAATATCGGCGCAATATCGATATCGAGGTATTTGGTCAAGAATATCGTGATATCTGATTTACTCCATATCGCCCAGCCTTACTACACACATTTGCCCGCCCGCTGCAAGAGTTGAATCGTCTTGAACTTTTTCCTACGGGAGCGACGCGCAGCGCAAATCAGTAAACGAAAGACTGCTGTTTGTGAGTTTCCCCGAAATATATACTGTTTTCTAAACAGTTATCAGGACATGTCTAACATTCAGGCTTTTGTATGTCAGAGCATCAGCACAAGGCTGGACTTATTGGCGTTGAATAACGTATAGTTTGAACTTTAATTAGGCTATAGAATTACGACTATGCTAATATAGCTAACTTTCAACAACAGTCTGTGACGATTCGTTATAAATCGACCTGTGATTAGGCATATATGATACCACAGTCAGCTAATGTCATTCAGTTGTAGACAAAATTAAAAAAAACTGCAAATAGGCTTTTGATGTGCTAGTTTTGGGGGACAGGTGTTAAAGCACCCATATTATGCTCATTTTCAGGTTCATAATTGTATTTAGAGGTTGTACCAGAATAGGTTTACATGGTTTCATTTTCAGAAAACATCATATTTTTGTTGTACTGCACATTGCTGCAGCTCCTCTTTTCACCCTGTGTGTTGAGCTCTCTGTTTTAGCTACAGAGTGAGACATCTCACTTCTGTTCCATCTTTGTTGGGAGTCGCACATGCTCAGTACCTAGGTAAGGACTACTAGCCAGTCAGAAGCAGAGTACGAGGGCGTGTCCTGACAGTACCTAGGTAAGGACTACTAGCCAGTCAGAAGCAGATTATGAGGGCGTGCCCTGACAGTACCTAGGTAAGGACTACTAGCCAGTCAGAAGCAGATTATGAGGGCGTGCCCTGACAGTACCTAGGTAAGGACTACTAGCCTTTCAGAAGCGGAGTATGAGGGCGTGCCCTGACAGTACCTAGGTAAGGACTACTAGCCAGTCAGAAGCAGAGTATGAGGGCGTGTCCTGACAGTACCTAGGTAAGGACTACTAGCCAGTCAGAAGCAGAGTATGAGGGCGTGTCCTGACAGTACCTAGGTAAGGACTACTAGCCAGTCAGAAGCAGATTATGAGGGCGTGCCCTGACAGTACCTAGGTAAGGACTACTAGCCAGTCAGAAGCGGAGTATGAGGGCGTGCCCTGACAGTACCTAGGTAAGGACTACTAGCCAGTCAGAAGCAGAGTATGAGGGCGTGTCCTGACAGTACCTAGGTAAGGACTACTAGCCAGTCAGAAGCGGAGTATGAGGGCGTGCCCTGACAGTACCTAGGTAAGGACTACTAGCCTTTCAGAAGCGGAGTATGAGGGCGTGCCCTGACAGTACCTAGGTAAGGACTACTAGCCAGTCAGAAGCAGAGTATGAGGGTGTGCCATGCTAGCAGCTAGGTGAGCATTATAACGTGTGTTCCAAAGTGACCACGTTGGTCTCTGAAGTAAAGGCTGGACTACTATAGAGCTGTTTGGAGCAGTTGGTGAACAGTGTTTTCTGTTGGAGATGGTAAGTCCCTTTGGGGGGGACTTTGGGCTTTTTCACTTTGTAAATCTATAACGTGCACAAAAAGATACATTACACAATAAAGGGAAGAGGAAAAAGTCTAAAAGCATAATATGAGCACTTTAAAGAAAATGATGCCCCTCTTTGTGTGTCCACTTTCGTAGCCAGTCAGATTTTTATTCAGTGATTCGGATTTCTGTGTGTTGAGCGGATCACCGATCACCAAGAGCTTTAAAAGTGCTTTCAGACAGCGAGAGGACGCTGCTGCCTCCTTTATTATTTCCAATGTGGCTGGTCTGTGACCATAGCAACAAAGAAATATCATGCAGAAGCTAGTTTTGCTTTGATCTTTGTGATCTTGTGTTATACACCTCCTCACCAGCTGTGAGCAAACATATCAATTAACAAACACAGTTTCAGCTCACAGCTTTGATTATCTGATCCTAGCCAATAAACCGTGTTTATAACACAACTTATCATGTCATGTTTCTAACCATTTCCTCTATTTTAAGCTGCAACCTGCTCCATTGCAACACGTAATGAGCTTATAGTAGGTGGTAAGCAGCAGCCCGTGGTGCATAGTAAAGGAAAGGCTACCTGGTTGATCCTGCCAGTAGCATATGCTTATCTCAAAGATTAAGCCATGCAAGTCTAAGTACACACGGCCGGTACAGTGAA
This sequence comes from Perca flavescens, assembly GCF_004354835.1. NCBI lineage: Eukaryota > Metazoa > Chordata > Actinopteri > Perciformes > Percidae > Perca > Perca flavescens. The sequence goes on from NC_041331.1 coordinate 41,935,803, forward strand.
ACTGCGAATGGCTCATTAAAAGCTAAAGAGCTCTGCATCGAAAGATTGTGAATATAGATCAGGGGTGCCCAAATTCTTCCCCTTCGAGGGCCAAAAATGAATCAGGCTGGAGGGACGCGGGCCAAAACTAAACGTTCAAGTCGCGGGCCTTTAAATTGAAATGTTTTGCATATTTGCATATCATAAATCATAAAGTTGAACACATATCAAACAAAATACATATTCATAAGTTATAAATAAACACTATTTATTAATACAAATAGATTTGATTAATCATTACAACAATTCAGGGCAGAACATGCCCCTCGACATACATTACAACTGTTTATCAGTTGTAATATCAGCGGGAGACATGAAGCCTGTCTTTGCTTTCAAAAGTCCCTCAATATCAGGTTCCAGCCAACTTACTGACAGAGTGAGAATGTCATGGAACGTTTTCACACCTGTAGTTTGTTTGCTTTGGTCCGAATCAGTTGGGGATAGTAAACTCGGAGCAATTTGCCCTCGGTCGGTTTGGTTTGGTTTCACACCTGGAAAAAATCACACACACGATAGCCGGCTCACAGTCTACTTTTGTCAGCTAAATTTAACTGTAGAGACCCCTAAACGTAACTGTTTT
>NC_041331.1:41943921-41968921 GCF_004354835.1 Perca flavescens
TGTGTGTGTGTGTGTGTGTGTGTGTGTGTGTATGTTTCTGTGTGTATGTTTCTGTGTGTGTGTGTGTGTGTGTGTGTATGTTTGTTTGTGTGTGTTTATGTATGTGTGTGTGTGTGTTTGTTTGTGTGTGTTTATGTGTGTGTGTGTGTGTGTGTGTGGTTTTGTGTATGTGTGTGTGTGTGTGTTTTGTGTGTTTGTCTGGTGATGCTCTTTCACAAGTTCTAGTAAAACTACTGTGTGTGTATGTGTTTGTGTATGTTTGTGTGGTTTATGTGTGTGTGTGTGTGTGTTTTGTGTGTTTGTCTGGTGATCTTTCACAAGTTCTAGTAAAACTACTGTGTGTGTGTATGTGTTTGTGTATGTTTGTGTGGTTGATGTGTGTGTGTGTGTGTGTGTTTTGTGTGTTTGTCTGGTGATCTTTCACAAGTTCTAGACAAACTACTGTGAAACAGCATGTAGATGAATTTGCAGTAGGCTCTTCTGCACGCGGTGGGAGGGCCGAGAGCTCCGGTAAACTGACCACTGAACAATGTAGTGTGTGTAGTGTGTGTAGTGTGTGTAGTGTCTGTAGTGTGTGTAGTGTGTGAACAGACAGCCTGTCCACAGCTCCTCAGGGCCCTGTTCTCTCCATCACCACAGCAGATTTTAATCAACAGCAGCTGCAAAGGTTGTGCTTTCCATACCGAACGTGTTTGACAGTTTTGAATTTGAATTATGACTCCCAGATCACTGCAGTCGGCTGAAATTATGGGCGGATAAGTCATAAAACCAGCTGTTTTACTACGGGTGTCTTGATTCTACCACTTCGATTTTGAATTTACATTTTTATGTCACGATTCGATTCAATTTCTGATTCAAAGTGCTCATATTATGCTCATTTTCAGGTTCATAATTGTATTTAGAGGTTATATCAGAGTAGGTTTAATTGGTTTAATTTTCAGAAAACACGATTGTTGTACTGCACATTGCTACAGCTCCCCTTTTCACCCTGTGTGTTGAGCTCTCTGTTTTAGCTACAGAGTGAGAGATCTCACTTCTGTTTCATCTTTTCATCCTAGCTAAGCACTACTAGCCAGTCAGAAGCAGAGTATGAGGGCCCTGACAGTACCTAGGTAAGGACTACTAGCCAGTCAGAAGCAGAGTATGAGGGCGTGCTATGCTAGCAGCTAGGCGAGCATTATAACGTGTGTTACAAAGTGACCACGTTTGTCTCTGAAGTAAAGGCTGGACTACAATAGAGTTGTTTGCATGCTACCAGCCGCTAAGCTACGTTACCCTGTGTCTTTAGCTGCATGCTACCAGCCGGTAAACTAACTTTACCCTGTGTCTTTAGCTGCATGCTACCAGCTGGTAAGCTAACGTTACCCTGTGTCTTTAGCTGCATGCTACCAGCTGGTAAGCTAACGTTACCCTGTGTCTTTAGCTGCATGCTACCAGCCGGCAAACTAACGTTTGTGTCGTATTGAATAATCATGATATCAATATCGACCAAACTAATCGTCATTATGACTTTTTCCATAATTGAGATGCCCTAACTTAAATGCAATCTTTATGTCGTTTTTTTTTTTTTCATCAGTCAATGAAAAAAAAACGGGAATTCTCGCGGTGCTCCCGATGGCCAGTTCGGGCCTGTTTCTGACTATCATGCAAGCCTTTCCATTTGCTTGTTTGTGCACACAAGGGTAGCTAACAACAGGCAGCAGCAACCACTCTGCATGAATAGATGATAAGAAAAAAATCACCGTCTAACTCACATGTGTCAAACTCGAGGCCCGCGGGCCAAATCTGGCCCCTCGCAGATTATGATCCGGCCCGCATATCAATTTAGGTTCACAATACATTTTGGCCCGCCTAGTTTTTGTCGCTTTTTCTGGCATTGTTGTTACTTTTGCCGAAGATTTTGTCAATTTTTCTGACGTTTTTGCCACTTTTTCTGACATTTTTGTCACTATTTCCGACATTTTTGCCACTTACTGGGCGCTTCTTTTCTATGATGGCTGAGGAACTTTCTCCTGACTTCTTTAGGACTTTATGTCGACCAAGCTGAGAAGACTATATGACACGTGCAATAATACAGTCAAATATATTTTACTTTTTCAATCAAATAAAAGCCTATCAATAAACTAAACATGTCTGGCCCTTGATGTGGTTCTTATTTTCCAGTGTGGCCCTCTGGGAAGTTGAGTTTGACACCCCTGATCTAACTGAAACTCCAAAGAATGAAAAGGTCCCTCTCCCTTTCCAGGCGTTTGGGTTGAAAGTTGATCTCTAGGAAGTGAAGTTCACGACCATAACAGCCTTCCGCACCTGAGTCAGAAACGATTGTGTTTGTGGGAGTTTCTACTGCTCTTCGTCTCCGTAATGAATACAAGTGTTTTCCTGACAGAGTAAATAACCAAATTAACAACAGGTAATTGTCACTGAAAGCCTCGCGTCTGTCCTCTGCCTCAGGAAAAGCTTTTTGAAGGTACTTTGGAAGCCGCTCTCGCTGGTGTCTAATTCAGTAATTATGTTGAGAGATCACAGGGCTGCTTCATTATAAATACTCCATAGTGCACTACAGAAATGGAATAGGACTGCAGAGTACTTTGAGATTAAAATGTCTGCTCCCCCCTGTCTGATATTCTCAAAAAGATATCTCACCATTATCTCACTGTGCACACCCTGGCATGTCTCTGAATAAAAATGTCTTTTTAACGTGGGTTTTTATGTTATTGGATCCTTTCCTTGAAAAACATAACAATTTCTCATTGCAACCCGGCTAAAACAAAGCATTAAAAACTAGACATGTCCCTGCGGATTACTTTTATTGTATTTAGCGAGATCATAAGACATAGGCTGGGCAATTCAAAGTGCTTTATATAAGAAACAGAAATGCATTAAGAGATGAAACACAAGGCAATATATATAAAAAAAAAACAGAATAAAAAGAGGATTTAACCTCTTAACGCTGACTGTCGCTAATTCGCATCAAACCCCTTCCATTCCGACTGCAGGCGAGATAGCGTGTGTATTCCCCCAATGCCGGTTTGTTTACATTCGATACATACCTAGGAACCTTTTGCACGCACTGGTTTCTCGTAGGACCGGTCGGAGTGGGAACTACATCCAGTTTACGGAAGCGAAAGGAACCCTAACCCCTAACCCTAAAAAGACTACTGTCAATGTTAGGGGGTAGGAGAGAGTTTTTTCTTTCTTGCTGTTGTCAAGATTCATTTATTTGTCAATTACTTTGTGACATGAAAAAAATCTACATATCTGAGATGGGAAAATGTGTTTTATTAATTTTACCATTTTGTAAAGAATTTTACCATGAAGGCCTGTTGTCGCTAATTTGCTATATGCTATAGACAAATTAACAATCGCAACTTAATTTAGCATCAGCTTGGAGCCAGAAACACACATAATACATTTTTTTATATAATTGTGAATAAATTCAGGCGTCACAGGATTAAAAAATCAAAAGTAAGACAAGAACCATTCAGACAGAGAAGTGTTGAGCTAAGCCCTGTTCTGTTTGTTTCAGAAATGTGAAATATAAAAACTGAATTCTGCTGCAGACCTGATCCAGACCATCCGACAGGTTTGGATGCTTTAAAACGGAGCATATCAACGTGATCATCGTGACTTTGTGTAAATATACACGCCCACTTTCTAAAGCCACGTGGCGTGTTATCTGGATGCATCTATTTGCGTGTATGTCTATGCTAGATACAGCGGATGTAACCACTTAGACGTAGACCACTTTCTACAAGTGCCGCAGTGTTAACGCGTAAACTTACACATACACCTGACTGATCTCATGAATTGGCATATGTATGACACGACAATTTGTATTCCGTTTTTGCGTGTTATCAAGACGCATAATCGTGTGTGTATATCATCACACATCGGCCACCATTAAGGAGGTAGGTTGGGGTGGCGAATGGGTAAAACACAGGACTTTCACCCGGGACAGCCGGGTTTGTGTCCTGTGTGTGGTGATTTTTTCAGCCGTTTAAAAAAAAAACAAATTTTAATAAGCCTTACCCAATGTTTCTTTCCTAGACCCAACCATTTATTGTTTTCCTAAGCGTGTTTTTGTCATTATTTTCTGTGTTTTTGTCACTGTTTTGTTACTAAAGCACGTCGCGTTCTCGCGATAACACGCTACGTGGCAAGGCCACGTGGTGGGTATGTTTACATCAGCTGTATCCAGCGTAGGCATACACATGGATAGCTGAAAATGCGTACAGTAACACGCCATTTGGCTTTATGAAACTGGCGTGTATATTTACGCAAAGTCATGATGCCATGTTGCATACACATACATTTTGAGCGCCAGATTTTGGCCCTTTCATACTACTCGCTACGGTGTAAATTGACACGCAATCGCAAAGTAGTGTAAGTCAATGGAGGCCAAAAGGCGTTGATAATAGCGATAGACCGATTGTATCGGCCGGCCGATATATATCGGGCTGATATTTGCATTTCCGTGTGTATCGGCATCGGCCAATATGCGGCTGCTGCGTTCGCCGATAGTTTTTTTTGCGGCATTATTTACAGACAGGCGTCCATAAAGGCAGCTCTGTGTTGCTGGAGATGCTGCAGTTCACCTGCTGACCATGCACTGCCCCTCCCCCACTAGCAGAGTGCTTAAATTACAAGTCAAGCACTTTATTTCAATGGCTACTTTTCAGGTTTATTGTTTTCTTAAATGATTTAAATGTGTTGACAAAGGACATTTTGTGATGACCTGATAGTATCTGTCTTATAATATGTCAGCAAGCAATGCATCACCAAGGCTGTGTTGTAGACGTTGATGAAAGCCTTTCACCCTTGCACAGTTAACCGTATATGCAGTGCATCCATCCTTATGATGCACATTGCACATAATTTGGGTCATATAACTGGAAGATGATTGCAGAAGTGACACTGATCTGTGTTTTTGTGTATTATTTTTAAAGAAATGGCAGAGCAGATCCAGTGTGGCAGGGTTTTACATTTTTATGATGTAAATTGAGGGCGCAAAAGCAGTATCGGCTCCAAATATTGGCTCAAGAAAATCGGCAGTCGTATCGGTCATCAGCAAAGGCACTAATAATGACATACGAATTGGCGTGTCATACATACCCTACTTCATGAGATCAGTCTGAAAGCCATAAGAATTTTTTGTGTCAAGAATACGTGAAGAATACTTGAATACATCCAATGCTGTGCTACAGATGTCTACTCTTTGTTTTGGCACTTTTTTGATGCCCAACTTAAAGAAATGGTTATAATCCCTCTCCTTCGGGCTGCTTGGTGTGTTCAGACAGCTCCCAGTGCAGCGCTGAAAGCCCAGGGGAGCCATGAAACGTACTCCCAGAGAACCAAAAAGCATGAATATTAGTATAATTACTTAATGTTTAACCCCTCCACTGTAGCGTATCAGTAGCGTGAAGCTTGTATTTCATTTTTTGATGCTCCAGAGGATGAGATGTCGAGAGAGATCAGCGAGGAGCACTGGATGTAATTTGAGGGATTCAAGGCCCTGGGGATTCAATCCATGAATCGATGAAATGGCAATGGCTGTAAAACACTGTGAAGAGCATCTGCGGGGAGTCATCAATCATGAGGCGAGACTTGTGAAGCATTCAGGAGGACGTCTAAGAAAGAGTGAAAGGGTAGAGATAATGACAAAGTGTGTGTGTGTGTGTGTGTGTGTGTGGGGGGGGGGGGTCACTTTTAAGGATCATTCTGGCTTAGTGTACTAATGATTTGCGTCTTGTATATATTTTGTCTTAGAGCTAACCAAGCATGGGTTACCACTACTTGTATGCTGTATCGTATTAGCTCAGTAGAGCATATATATGTTGTGTCTCTGTTTTAACATTTACTAATGAATTGTCCTGTTTTTCTTTTCTGTTTTACATAGCAAAGGTTACTAGTGTATGTCTTTTTATTGTAATTTCTACCTGCCAAACGGACTACGGATGGAAATTAGCCTTTGGGCTACAATCTGGCACTTTTACGTGGACTGCTGTATATGTTCATTAAGTGTGCATTGTCCTGAAATAATAAAATAAATAAATATTTCTTATTTGAGTCATTTTGTCCATCGGAGAAGCTAGCCTCGCGTTGCCAGCTCTATCTCTATGTAGCACTGAATGCTTGCTCTTGGGGGGGAATTACTGGAATTGTTGGGTCTTTGTAAATTAAAGAGTGTGGTCTAGACCTACTCTTATCTGTAAAGTGTCCTGAGATAACTCTTGCTATGATTTGACACTATAAATAAAATTGAATTGAACTGAAGTGAATTGAATCTCCACAGCACTGCAAAGTAAGGTCTGGCTACACCACAGATCCATTTTGGGATAGGAGAAAAAAAAACTCTCTGGGTTGTTTACATTTCTTTAAACCAATCACAGTCGTCTTGGGCGGAGCTTAGCTCCGGTGGCTCTGCTAAATAGTCTCAGGAAGGTCTTGCTTTCGTGGAACATTTGCACATTTGCAAAAGAAAACTCCACATCCAATATTAAATGTTGACACGGATGGATGGATGGATCAAATAATGAGTCCTTACCCCAAGTGAAGGAGTTCAAGTACCTTGGTATCTTGTTCGCGAGTGAGGGGACAATGGAGCGAGAGATTGGTTGGAGAATCGGCCCAGCAGGTGCGGTAATACATTCAATCTATTGCACCGTTGTGACGAAAAGAGAGCTGAGCCAGAAGGCTCGATCTATCGGTCAGTTTTTGTTCCTACCCTCACCTATGGTCATGAAGGCTGGAGGTCATAGTATTAATTTCGTCAGACGAGACGATACTAAATATGTTCGTCAACGACCTTTTTTTCCACGACTAAGACGAGACGATGACGAGACTGCGACAATGTCCAAAAACGCTGACTAAGACAAAATTAACATGCATTATTGTTGACAAAAAAAGACGAGACTAAAATGTTTTGCTTAAAATAAAAACTTATATAAAATCTCTCTTCATTTTCGTCTACAATCGTCTCTACTTTTTCATCATGAGATAGAATATTCAGCTGTTACCGAGACCCGGTGCTACGGCACCGACAGGTGCCCTAACAACCGTTATCTACCGGACCGAATAGCCTGCGCTTCTCTCTGATGCTCCTAAACGGACGTTAGAGTCAACCGAAACATCGCTGCATGGGGCGCTAGTTAACACTACACTGGGCAGCAGCAGGTACCGTTAGCTAGTTAACACTACACTTGGTAGCCGGGAACGTTAGCATACCGTTAGCTAGTTAACACTACACTTGGCAGCAGGTAACGTTAGCCTACCGCTAGCAGTTGGACTTAACACAGTTAAAATGCTGACAGCTAAACGGTGTAAAGGTTTGTCTCTATTTCCAACACGAGACTTAGGACAGTCTGCGGCTGCCGTTGTCTGAAAAACAACACATGTTGCGTTCACTTGAACACGCCCGCCAGTTTCGCGGCTGCATTTATTTTATTGTAAAATATCCTTTCCCCATGCAGTGGTTGTTTTTGTCGTTTACTGGTGAAATAAGGAAGAGGCTCAATATTTATATAAATTTATAGCATTTATTTATTTTTAGAACTATTTGACTGAAATGGTTATCAGAAATAATTTATTTAAAAAAAGACTAAAATGTTTTGACTAAAACTTGACTAAAATGACGAGACTTTTAGTCGACTAAAACTTGACTAACAAAAAATGTGGGCACAAGACTAAGACTAAGACTAAATTAAAAATAGGTGACAAAATTAACACTACTGGGTCATGACCAAAAGAACGAGATCCAGGGTACAAGCGGCCGAAATGGGTTTCCTCAGGAGGGTGGCTGGCGTCTCCCTTAGAGATAGGGTGAGGAGCTCAGTCATCCGTGAGGAGCTCGGAGTAGAGCCGCTGCTCCTTTGTGTCGAAAGGAGCCAGTTGAGGTGGTTCGGGCACAGTGTTGCCATAGTTACTTTGAAAAAGTAACTTAGTTACTTTACAGATTACTTGATTTTAAAAGTAACGAAGTTATATTACAAGTTACTTTATTAGTTACATGCAGCAGCTGCCGACAACACCCCCACAGCCTCAACATAAACATGACAACCGGTTTACTGTGAGGCAGCTCGGCGTGGCCAGTAGTAGGATCTGGTTTATTATGGCACGAAAGAGAGTGAGTCAGCCATGTTTAAGGGCAGCATTTCCGCTACAACATAGGCCTACTGCCCCAACAACTTCTTCAACTCTCCCCCACTTACTGGTTTTGCACCGAAGTCCAGCTTTAGTTGTTTGGGTGGTGGGGGGACCTCCTGCTCTCTGCTTCGCTCCACCTGCTGGGAGATGCTCTGTAGGTTTGACTGCAGCGCTGCGACTCCAAATGGTTCTTCAGAGGTGACGTAGTCGCCACCAGCACAGAGTGTACAACCAACCTTAATATTGTCGTCTTTAGCTGACACAAACTCTAAATAGTGACTGGATTTCCATCTCTCTCGTCCCTCCATTGTTGTTTACGTTTGTGTCCCTGCGTGGTAGGACGTGACCTGTCCTCATGCTGAAAACATGACTTGTCGCATACGTGACTTCACTCCCCGAGACGCAAGAAGAAAGCAAAAATATATATTTTTACTAAGGAAAATGACAAATAGTAACGCACAGTGACTTGGATAAGTAACTTTAATCTGATTACTGGTTTATAATAGTAACGCGTTAGATTACTCGTTACTGAAAAAAGTGCTCAGATTAGAGTAACACGTTAATAGTGACGCGTTACGTGGCATCACTGTTCGGGCATCTGGTAAGGATGCCCCCTGGGAGCCTCCCTAGGGAGGTGTTCCAGGCACGTCCAGCTGGGAGGAGGCCTCGGGGAAGACCCAGGACTAGGTGGAGGGATTATATCTCCAACCTGGCCTGGGAACGCCTCGGGATCCCCCAGTCGGAGCTGGTTAATGTGGCTCGGGAAAGGGAAGTTTGGGGTCCCCTGCTGGAGCTGCTCCCCCCGCGACTCAATACGCGGACGAAGATGGATGAATTGTTGACAAGATCCAGTACCGTGAGCTATTTAAATGAGCTGATACATGGTTAAACCTCATTGGCTCTTACCAGTGTATCGCTGTGTGTACTTTGTCCACAGCAATCTCCACCAATCGCTCCCAAAACGTTCCAGTTAGAGAGAAAATGCCCTAAACATATTCTTAGTAAATCTTTACAATCATTCCCTGAAAGAACCGAGCAGGCCTGCCTTGTTGCACCGTCCAAATATTCTTCAAAACTTGACATTTTCAGCGTGGAGCTCGCTAGCTCGGAGGTTGTTGTTGTTTCTTGTAGCAAAAAAGACTTTAAGAAAGGCAACACACAGACAGAGCGGAAAGGTGATGAACATCCGGATGTCAGGCTTCATCCCGGAAATGTACATCCAGAATTACCTGTTAAGAGAAAGGCAGAGAGAAACCATCGGTGATGTTCCACGATTCCTCCTGACATCCAGTCCGATTTGTGATTCCTTAAAATGCAAAAGGCTAAAACGAGGTGTGCCGCACCTCTCGCCCATTGGCCAGGTTAATTATCTCAGTTTCTTTCACACACAGTCAGTTTCAGTGACAGCGTCAGGGCCTGGTATGACACGGAGCTCATTATTTCGTGAGCACTTGGCGCTCGGAGGACTTTTCTGTCACTTCTCTGTGTGCCTTTCTGGTTTTTCATCTCTTTCTCCCTCCTGCAGTCACAATATTGTAAGTTGTTGGAAGTAGGAACTGTTGAAGGGCGTCTAAGGTTACGTAAGTAAAAAAAGTGAAATGCTCTTCTGGAAAGATTGTGGTAGCTCGACACACCTCTAGGAGGAAGAGATAAGCGAAAAGTCCTTCCTGCGAAGGGGAGAGTTCAGACTTTATTTTGTCATTCTTTCATCGCGCTGGCTGTTTGTCACTTCTGAACTGCCAGAGCTGTATTTCAGATAGGGATTTTTTTTTTTTGTGTTGCCAGTGGCTCCGCTGCTCCAGCCTAATGAGCCATCTGGGCTTGGCAATGTACTTTGGCACCAAAATCACACATGTCCAATGGGTCTAACGTTAATGGTGCGCTGACCCACTGCCGCTGGGGCTAACCGTCCATCCTCACTCCCCTACAACTCCGAAAACGTCTCCTGAGCTGTTTGGCAACTAACGACAATCGGCATTTTGTTGTGTACCAATCAAATGACCACGGCAAACAGTCCAATGGCGTTTCTTCATTTTATTTCTATGGTTTCTATGGTTTTACCATCCTGACCTGACATCATGTCTGACTTGTTGACAGCTTCAGTGTGAAAACACGGACCTTATAAATGGCACTATGCTGCTTTTGCCTCTTTTCATCTAACAACTTCACTCCATCTTTTTCTTTAATTTACTCTTTAACCCTTGTGTTGTCGTCCATCTGTTTCACCCACTAATCTCCAAATTCTGCGTTAGGCCTACATCTTCTTAGCCAACTTCATTCCAAACCTGTCACTAGTTTTACACTTCTTGTTGGAAATCATGGTCAAAAAACCTAATTTCTATGAAATTATACCTAATTTCTGAGTTAAAAAAAATTATTTTGACTAATTGTTAAGCTCAGACGATGTGGATAATCACAGACGGGTATACTGTATGTCGTTACTGTTTTGAGACCATTTCATTTTTTGGAACCATTCATGTTATATCTAGGCACTTTGGTTAAAAGAAACCCAAATTTATGATACAGAAACTTTAAAAAGGACAACAGCTGTTCAATTTGTTCAATTAACCCTCGTTATAAAAAGCTGCGTGTCATCCCCCATCTCTCCCCCTCTTTCATGTCTATTCACTGTCTCTATAATAAAGGGAAAAGACCCAAAAATGAATCTAAAAATGAACATTGAATTAAATATAAAAGGCAGCACTAAATAAAGAATGACAGTGTTCTGCTGATAATTTCGTTCAGCTGACGCATAAACTCTCTGAGTGTCTTTCACGATATGTCGCAGTCTTTTGCGATGTCTTTATTGCGCCAGTTGATATTGCAATGACGATAAATAAAAAAAAAACATATATTGTGAAGCCCTAATGTGAACCTTTCATCCTCATGCACATCAGTGCATTCTTTACATGTTGTGTTGTTACTGGTCCTGACGTTATGTCCATGCTACACTCTGTTCCACTAGCTTCTGTAACTCACTGCAACCTCTCGTATCAGGAGTAAACACACAGGAATGAACACTGACAGACAGGTGATTCATTGATTGGACAGTTTTTCCATTCTGCATCATCAGCCCTACATGGACCCCGGGGGGGGGGGAATCAATCATTTCAGTGACTGACTGACTGACTGACTGACTGACTGACTGACTGACTGCAGCTTCGAATGTGAATATTTATGTTCTCTGGTGTCACAAAGAGCTCCCGAAGAAAGAACTATTATTATGGTTATGAGCCTTGTTATTAGACTGCAAATCAACTGTGTGTTATGAATAATGAGCAGGCAGGATGAAGAGAGGCAACATGTACCGCAATATTACTGCAAAATCACTGTCACGCACTTTTTAAATGGAACGATTTGCATAAATATTTACATCACTTACAAATTGCTTTTAATCAGATGGATTTAATACTAGTTAAGCTTTTGATATCATCGCTAAAATCACATTGATAAGGACTTTTATTTCGCTTACTGAAAGGTTTATGTTTATTGGAATTTAATGACTTAAATGAGGCTTTTCAAATGTGCATCAATCAAGCAGAACCACAGAGGTTAAATGCATTATGTAGGCTAGATTTATTTGCACAAATATGCAGCTGCGACACCAATAAGATCTCCTTTAGCCATTTACAGTCTTTGTGCTGCTTGCCTTTTAACATTTCAGTGTGGAAGTGAACTTCAAGAAAATTATTTGCTTATTCTTTTCAGGGTTGTTCCGTTACCAATACCAGTATCGTAAATGCCTCCGATACAGCCTACATCAACGGGTATGCAAGTCTATGCACGATCCAATACCATGTAATTTAGCCCTGAAAAAAATACTTTAAATGTCCAATGTGTGGGAATTTCTCCCATCTAGTGTTGAGATCATATATCACAATCAAATCACTCGCACCATCACAGTAGGTATTACAGCTACGGGGGCCTTCACGCTTCAAAAAGCCGGTCTCTTGCTCTTTTTCTTTTTCTGGGCGAAGAAGAAGAAGACTCCTGTTCCTTAAAATTGGGATTTTGAATACGTGTGGTCCTCCATGTTTCCTTCTTCAAACTAGCCGGGGCCGGGAAGCTACGCTACCCATTAGCAGCGTTAGCAGCAGCTGGGAGTTGATCATGTGACAGAGAAAACGTGACTGTATGTCCCTTACACACACACACACACACACACAAAGGTGGAGCAGTATGTCCTGTATGTCCCTTACACACACACACACACACACACACACACACACACACACACACACACACACAAAGGTGGAGCAGTATGTCCTGTATGTCCCTTTACACACACACACACACACACACACACACACACACACACACACACACAAGTTTTTTACGCTTTACTCAATGTTTTGCCACTTTCATGGACATTTTTTGGTGCTTTCTGATGTTTTTGTCACTTTTTCAGACAATTTTAATGCTTTTTTTCGGCTTTTTTTCCAACTTTTTGGCCCTTTTTTTTTTCAACGTATTTGTCGCTGGCTGAGGAATTTTTTTTCCCGATCTTTTTTTTTTTTTTTTTTTTTTTTTTTTTTTTTACGCCCAAAAGGTAAGTGAGAAGACGACAGTATATGAGACATGCAATAACACAGTCAAAATATTTGACTTTTTCTCTTTAATAAAAGCATGTCTATAATAATCTACATGTCTGGCCCTTGATGTGATTCTCATTTTCCAGTGTGGCCCTCTGGGAAACTGAGTTTGACACCTCTGAGACACTGTCGATTGACTCGTGCTCTGTATCCATGATCCTCCATCAACTCTCTCCTTGTGTGTTTCCTTAATGGAGCAATGTATTACACTGGTTCATTCATGCAAATAATATGACCCTGCTGTGATTTGTTACCTGATAATTTGCATAGTAATCTCAGTGGAAGTTGTTCTTGGCTTGTTATGTGGTGATGTGGTGGCTGAGCCTCCCATTAGCTGTTGGAAATAACCATTTTCCTTCACTCGGACTGTTTTGTATGTAGATGTCTGCTTATGCGGCTGCTTATAATGTGCTCTGGTCTCAACGTTTGTCTCCGTTGACTGTTTATGCTGCAAATGAGAACACTGTGTGCATGCGTGGGTCTGTGTGTGTGTGTGCGTGTGTATGCGTGCGTGGGTCTGTGTGTGTGTGCGTGTGTGTGTGTGTGTAGGGGTCTGTGTGTGTGAGTCTGTGTGGGTCTGTATGTGTGTGAGTCTGTGTGTGTGTGTGTATGTGGGTCTGTGTGTGTGTGTGTGTGTGTGTGTGTGTGGGTCTGTGTGTGTGTGTGTGTGTGTGTGTGTGTGAGGGTCTGTATGTATGTGTGGTTCTGTAAGTGTGTGAGTCTATGTGTGTTTGGGTCTATGTGTGTGTGAGTCTGTGTGTGTGTGTGTGTGTGTGTGTGTGTCTGTATGTGTGTGGGTCTGTGTGTGTGTGTGGGTCTGTATGTGGTCTGTATGTATGTGTGGGTCTGTGTGTGTGTGTGTGTCTGTCTGTGTACCTGTATATGTGTGTGTGAGGGTCTGTGTGTGTGTCTGTATGTGTGTGGGTCTGTGTGTGTGTGTCTGTATGTGTCGGTCTCTGTGTGTGTGTGTGTGTGTGTGTGTGTGTGTGTGTGTGTGTGTCTGTCTCTGTATGTGTGTGTGTGTGTATCTGTGTATTAGTGTGTGTATCATGGATCATAATGCTGCACACGCTCAGTACAGGTAAACAGCAGCAGAGCAACGAGGGAGATGTAGCCCATTCCTACACCAGAAGGTGTAACACCCAGCCACGTTCAGACAGAAGGCTGATTCTGTAGTTAGGTGTTTCATTACATGCTTATTACTTCACACTAATTGTTTGTTAGTTTGGAGGATATCGCAAAAACCTTTGAACTGATTTCAGTGAAATTTTTGGAAGAATGCTCAGCCATGTGTGATGAGATTTTGTTGCAGTTACGAGGCATCACAACTAATGGATGGATGTCATGCTTTATCGCAGCAATTAACATCCGCTGAGACCAAGCCACAACTTCCAGGCTCTGAAAAGTGAAGCCAGAGCGAACGTTCCTTAAAGCTGCGTTCTTTCTAACTTCCAGCAGGGGGCGACTCCACAGGCTCCAAAAAGAAGTCTATGAGACAACATCTCACTTGATTTCTTACCTCAGTAAACATTTTCAAAATCAGTTTATGTTCTGAGTCGCTAGTTTCAAGTCTTCTTGAATACATTATGATGTTCATTTAGTAAGTGATGGTCCCATTTATTTTAAAACAGACGATAAAGCAGGGGATGCTTTAGGACCTGTTAGTCAGGGCCGAGGCTTAGCGATGCTAACCATGCTAACACTGTGGACATTATAATAATAGACCTGAACTTGTTGTTGGGTGGTGCTTTTAACTTAAACTTCGACCCTACTCACTGTGTGTTTTCACTTCAGCAAAGTTAACTAGAACATTTTGGTCGCCTAAAAATGTCTCGTTCAGCGTTTGGTAGCACCTTGTCAACGAAGGCTGGCTAGCTACCGCTAGCGTTTGCTGGAAAGGTAAAGAGAAAGTTTCCAGATTATCTGTTCTGCCGTACATGCAGATCAACGGTGGCAGTACCCAGAGGTCCGTGTTTACCCGCCAGTAAATCTCCGTTGGATGACTCGTGTCAGAAGGGTTAAAACTTGGCAGCTTTCCCTCTTTAGTGTTTAGCTTAAAAAAAGCAGTTTTTAATTCTTCTTCTTGCTCCCGTCCTCCGCTGGAATCAGCTAGCTGCTGCTCATCAGTCCAGACTGGCGGACTGTTAACGTTAGCTCTGCAGCTATAGCAGACTTTTAATGTTAGCTCTGCAGCTATAGCAGACTGTTAACGTTAGCTCTGCAGCTATAGCAGACTGTTAACGTTAGCTCTGCAGCTATAGCAGACTGTTAACGTTAGCTCTGCAACTATAGCAGACTGTTAACGTTAGCTCTGCAACTATAGCTGTCAGGGAACGACCAGGAGACAGACTGGAGTAGTTAAACAGAGATTTATTTCAATGATCCAAAACTGAGAACAGAGAGAACAGGCAGGAATCCGGCAGCAGAGGAGGTCAGGCTCAGAGCAGCAGGCAGACAACAGGATACAGGTAAGGTGAACATGGATGAACTAGAGTGTAAACATGTGTGAGTGGTCGGAGCGTCGTGTAGAAACGAGACTAGACAAAGTGCATGTGTGTCTGTGCTGCTTATGTAGGTGGTTGTTGATTAGCTGCAGGTGGTGAACTGAGGATGTGGCTTGATGAGGTGCAGGTGTGTGTAATTAGGACTGAGGGGACCGGGAGCGTCTGATCTGCGTGAGTGACGAGGAGCATGAATCAGTGGGAGGAGTGTGTGCTGGAGAATGAGAGAGAGAGGAGTGAGTGCTGGTGACGGTGGGACCCTGACAATAGCAGACTGTTAATGTTAGCTCTGCAGCTATAGCAGGGTTTTGCATGGCACATCTGTAATAGTGTTTTTGGATTATACATGTGTTAAAGCGTAACTCTCGCCAAAATGCAACCTAGGTTCTTTTTGTGAATGTACCCGAGTCAAACTTTCGTTTAAAAGCATATTTAGGACGGAAGCGGCACTTTTAAGATTTGACTCGTTTTTCGGTCAAAATGCCTTTTGAATGGGAGTGCTAGGGTCACTACTATGATCTACAAAGAAATCTTGAGGCTGATGCTGCAGAATGTTTTAAGTTAAAGCGTAACTCTCGCCAAAATGCAACATCTTTTTTGTGAATGTACCCGAGTCAAACTTTCGTTCAAAAGCATAATTAGGACTTTTAAAATTTACCGTATTCTCGCTAATAATCGTAATCGTAATCGCTATTTTTACTTGGAGCAAAGTCTCATGTTGTTTCGAGCCTTCTTAGAGATTTAAAAATAGTGGTTTTGATGCGATCATAGTAGTGCCCCTATCACTGCCATTCAAAAGGCCATTTGACCAAAAACGAGAATACGGTGAATCTTAAAAGTCCTAAATATGCTTTTAAACGAAAGTTTAACTCGGGTACATTCACAAAAAGACCCTAGGTTGCATATTGGCGAGAGTTAAGCTTTAACTTAAAACATTCTGCAGCATCAGTCTCAAGATTTCTTTATTTTTTTGACTGACCATTTCTGCTCCACCTTTTCACCTTTCGGTCCTTTATTCATTTAATTTGTATTTTGGCTCTTTCTGCCTTGGTTTCATTTGATTATTACCGCTTGACCTTTTCACATCACATCGAACGAATCCACTCGAGGGAGTTTGGGGGGAGGTGCGTAAAATCAATTCCACTGGACATGCGTCACAGCTTAGTCTTTTGCCAATTTTTGGGACTGTGTAACCCCCTAATCAGATGGGCTGTTCCAACATCAAGTGGGCTGCGGGCCAACTGCACAGGTCAATTTTTCATTGTTTGGTGGTGGCCCATTTAGCATTTGCAGTGATTGCCAGATTGCCAGTCCAAGGCCTGCTGGGGTCCACTTTTGTCCTGTGACACCGATCGAAGGTATCAGGTAAAGCTGGGCAATATATCGATATTATATTGATATTGTGATATGAGACTAGATATCGTCTTAGATTTTGGATATCGTAATATCGTAATATGACATAAGTGTCTTTTCCTGACTTTAAAGGCTGCATTACAGTAAAGTGATGTAATTTCTGAACTTACCACACTGTTCTAGCTGTTCTATTATTTGCCTTTACCCACTTAGACATTAGATCATTACTGATGATTATTTATCAAAAATCTCACTGTGTAAATATTTTGTGAAAGCACCGATAGTCAACACTACAATATCGTTGCGGTATCGATATCGAGGTATTTGGTCAAAAACATCGTCATATTTGATTTTCTCCATATTGCCCAGCCCTAGTGTCAGGCTTCTTCAAGTCTCCAGAGACAGGAAATAGATAACGGGTCATAAACCGAAGCCGCAGCTAATGCTGACAACAGATTCGACACCACCCATTCCTCGCACACATTTTAATAAAGCCACATAAATGCTGGATGTCAGCGGTGGCCCAGTGGTCGTTATTTTGAGCCACAGAGGCACGACTCCGGCCAGATTCCTGGTCTCTCAATCACAGTGCCGAATGCCTGATAAAACATCACGGCGAACTGAACGCCTGTGACATTTAGTCGCAGCGGCTCCACGCGTCCTTGGCGTGCAGAACAGGCCTTGACGGATGTGTTTGTATCAGTCAGCCACATAGATAATGCAACAGATTCTTCCTCTGGCTCTTCTGTGTCTAAAAGCTGCTTCTGAATGAGTCAAATGAAAATGTGACAGCAGTTACAGTCACTGGAATACATAAACATGTTTTCAAGGAAGACTGGTGTACGCAGAACAGATCAGATCTTCAGATTAATGTGACTTCAAAGATCATTTCACACATTGTGTGTTTGTAGAAGACATCGCTTTATTGTACAGATACGTGCCGTTTCACATCGGAGTCAAACTGAAACAGCTCAACATGAAGAGCAAGAGAAAACCCAGTGAAACGGTCACGCTTTAAGGTTATTTTCTTTCTCTCTCCACACAGAATTGCCTCTTTTCTTTTCACATCGGTGAGGTTTTACACAAAGGCAGAATGCCTTTCTTCCCTTAAAGGGATACGCCACCGTTTGTTGAAATAGGGCTTATCACGGTCTCCCCTAGCTATAGATAGGTGGGGTCTCCCCTAGCTGTAGATAGGTGGGCCAACGCATTTTTTGTGCATGCATTGTTTTAGACCGGTGCAACACCGGCAGCGCCGCCGCTAGTTAGCTTAGCGTAGTGAATGGAATCCTATGTTGCCAGTTAGCATGTTGTGAGTAAAAGTGAGCCAACAAAAGAAAAAAACAACCTAATTACTTGCACTGAGACAAAAAATGCGTTGGCCCACCTATCTACAGCCAGGGTAGACTGTGATAAGAACTATTTCAACAAATGGTGGCGTAGCCCTTTTAAGATACCGTAAAAATAAAATGCTCCCTTTTATTCATTTTTTATTTGAAAGCATCTTCTTGTGTTTTATCAAAAAGAATTTCTCAACATTGAGTCCAACTTTCTTGTTGTTTCTGAAACTTTCTCCTTTCTCTGCTCCCAGTTAATGGAGTTGTTGGTAACCTGTCTCTGTTTTAAGGTGGTCGATACTGTCGATGCGTGTTTGTTTCTAGCCTGACGTGGTCAGACTAAGAACTGAGAAGAAGTCTCTTTCCCGGTGCTGGCTGAGTGTTACTGAGCAGCCTCCAACTGAGCTTGAAGACGTAGATGTGACGTGAGCAACGTGTCTGAAAGTGTGAAGTCTTCTGGTAGCTGTGAGAGAGAAATCTCAATCATTCCCAATCTCACAGAGACGGAGAGTGTAGGTATATGTAAGGAGATAACATAGACACAGGCTAATTACTTATCACTAACATGCTAGTTAACATTAGTAATTACTGATCACTAACATGCTAGTTAACATTAGTAATTACTGATCACTAACATGCTAGTTAACATTAGTAATTAAACCTAAACAGATAATGTTAGTCCAAACTGCCTGTGAGCTTCTCCTGTACTATACGGTAATTCCTCTACTGTGTGACAGTAAGTCTCGTGGTTATGACCCAATCGTTAGCCTATTTTTATAAAAGCGTCTGCTACGGAGCCATAACGTGAGCTACAAGGTAATGGAGCCTTTTATACATTGTCGTGTTTCTTTAGAAATAAACAACGGACAAATACGGTCTTTAGACGCTTCAGATGTAAAGTTATTCTCTGTCAAAGTGACGTCAGAATGAATGGGAGTCAATGGGATGCTAACGGGAGGGGAGCGCTGTGTAGCATCAAAATGGCGCCATAGGAGGTTCGAGTTCTGATTATGGGGCGTGTTTCAACTGAACCAGGAAAAGAAAATGCCTCTGCACTCAATTGGATAGAATAACAACCAATCAGAGCAACGGAGACAGACATTACATGTCATTTAGCTGACGCTTTTATCCAAAGCGACTTACAATAGCTATATACAGTACAGGCCAAAAGTTTGGACACACTTTCTCATTCAATGCGTTTCCTTTTTATTTTCATGACTATTTACATTGTAGATTCTCACTGAAGGCATCAAAACTATGAATGAACACATATGGAATTATGTACTTAACAAAAAAGTGTGAAATAACTGAAAACATGTCTTATATGCCTTCAGTGATAATCTACAATGTAAATAGTCATGAAAATAAAAAGGAAACGCATTGAATGAGAAGGTGTGTCCAAACTTTTGGCCTGTACTGTATGTCGGAGGCCACACGCCTCTGGAGCAACTATGGGTTAAGTGTCTTGCTCAGGGACACATTGGTTGATGTATCGCAGTTGTAAATTAATCCAGATCTCCCACACCAAAGGCATGTGTTGAATCCACTGCGCCATCACCACCACAATAGCAGCTTCTATAACAGACGTCAAAGAAGCTGCGAGTCAAAGGCAGGCTTGGACAGAGCAAAGGCAATGTGTATCCATACGTGATCAAGGCTCTCTGTTCCTCTTTGCGCTGTCGATATCTTCTATAACAGTTACGATGGACGAATCTACACAATTCAACCCAAGCGCTCTTTGGTGACGTGGTTGATTACGTTACTGTGGATCGTCTGTCCATCGTCGTGTATAAAGCCCGCCCCCTGACAATTTGATTGGTCCAAACAGCTCTGGTTCGAGCATAGTTGCTCCAAACAACTGCACTGAATGCACCTTGCACAACCTTGTACAACAGGTTTATCTACATCCTATCATTACTAGTGAAACAGTGGTACATTTTTGCTCCCCAACTTGCACATTAAGTTTATCTTTATCTATTGAAATTCAATTCAATTCAATTCAATTTTATTTATAGTATCAAATCATAACAAGAGTTATCTCGAGACACTTTACAGATAGAGTAGGTCTAGACCACACTCTATAATTTACAAAGCCCCAACAATTACAGTAATTCCCTCAAGAGCAAGCATTAGCAGTAGCTATTGCCACAGTGGCGAGGAAAAACTCCCTTTTAGGAAGAAACCTCGGCAGACCCAGACTCTTGCTAAGCGGTGTCTGACGGGGCCGGTTGGGGGTGTGATGGCGATAATAGTCGCATTAAAGATAATGGAACAGTGACTTTGAAGGTAGTCGTTGTAGTTCATGTCATAGCAGGGCACATCGTGTCATACTGAGTAGTGCAGTCTCCAATACGGGATCCTGACTACTCTGTGCGTATGAACATCACAGCAGGGTGTTGCGGGATGTAACGTGGCGCTGCAGAGCATGGGTGGACGCGGCAGGATGCGGCAGGACGAGGCCGGGCATTGCAGGGAATCGCAGAGCTAAAGGAAACAAATGAAAACATTGATGAGAGGCTGTACTGGCCTGCCTCCCTCTACTCTGGCTATATTATTGATTATATGATCAATAAATCTGATGACTACGAAGAGTAGCAGGTGGGCCGGGTTAGGCGGACGCTGCAACTCCTCACTCCACCATAGACCCATATCTAACCTAACTATAAGCTTTATCAAAGAGGAGAGTTTTCAGTTTACTCTTAAATGAGGCGATGGTGTCTGCCCCCTAACCCAGACTGGGAGCTGGTTCCACAGGAGAGGAGCCTGGTAGCTGAAGGCTCTGGCTCCCATTCTTACTTTTGGAGACTCTAGGAACCACAAGTAACTCTGCATTCTGGGAGCGGAGTGCTCTAGTGGGACAATAAGGTACTAAGAGCTGTTCTAGATAGGATGCTGCTTGACCATTTAGGGCTTTGTAGGTCAGAAGAAGGACTTTAAAGTCAATCCTGAATTTTACAGGAAGCCAATGCAGAGAAGCTAATACAGGAGAAATATGATCTCTTTTCTTAGTTCTTGTGAGAACACGTGCTGCAGCATTCTGGATCAGCTGGAAAGTCTTAAGGGACTTATTTGAGCAACCTGACAGTAGGGAATTACAATAGTCCAGCCTGGAAGTAACGAATGCATGGACTAGTTTTTCAGCATCGTTTTGATACAGCTGTACATTTTATTTCCAAATTATATATATTTTAAATATTGCTCATGTAGTATTCAATTATTATTTAATGTATTTTGTTTCCTATTATTTAATGTATACTCTGTATGTGTGCTGTGTGTCTGATATTTTTGCTGTTGCAACACCATTATTTCCCATTTTTTGGGATCAGTAAAATCTATCTATCTATCTATCTATCTATCTATCTATCTATCTATCTATCTATCTATCTATCTTTCTATCCATCCATCCATCCATCCATCCATCCATCCATCCATCCATCCACAACAGATCAAGTCCAGACCCAACTTCCCGACCCCAAATGCTAAGTTCGGCTGGCATCCAGGCTACTCTGTTGCTGCAGTTTGTTCAGTTTTTTTGTCCCTATAAAACTCAAATAATAACGCTTAGTCAACACTGTCGAGATAAATAATAAACATCATACTTTCATCCACGATTTTGAGAAATACAGTATCTCACAAACCAGTTATTAGGCTAACCGACATAAAACCATGCCAAACTCTAGGTATGATGAAGGGTATGTGATGATGTGGGGGTATGACCCCCAAAGTCTCTCAGGTTTTTAGTTTTTTGGTCCATATGTAGTTAATGACCTGCATATTACACAAAGTAGAAAGAGAGAATACCATCGCAGTATTATGATCCAGATATTTCTGATCCTCTGAATAAAAAACAGAAAATTGGAAAAACAGTTTAAAGATCCAATTTTTTTATTTGTCAAGGTGAAAAAAACAAAAAATTGGCTATTTGAACCCATTTTTGAACCCATGTCGGTGTGCTTAGAAAATTAAACTGATAAGTGTTACACAGACCATCAATCCACCCAAAATCATCACTTTCACTTGCAGCTTTTGTTCTCCTCAGCCAGGAGTAAACGCCCCTGGGGAAATACTCACATATGAGAACACACACACAGTATTATAGAAGCTGCAGGCAACACGGGGAACAGCGTTAACCTCGGTGGTTAGTCCGTCTCGCCGTGGGACGATCCCGTCCGCCGCTTGGCTTCACGAAAGCCGGGCCGGCTGATGAAGCTGCCGGTCGGACGGCTGCGGTGGAACGAGAGGAGACAGGGAGGAGATTGGTTTGTCCGGCGCTGCCACGGTGATGGATGCAAAGGAAACCTGGTAGACCACACACACACACACACACACACAATGCAGCCGTTGCGTCTATATTTAACCGTAATAAAACACAATGAGGTGATACATTTCAATTCACATGAAACCATAACCACATCACAAACTCATTTTGTCTTGTGTTTGTAGGTAGTTTGTGGCAGTGGAGCCTTTATACTGATGAGAAAGAAACTCACTTTTCTGCCCCACTGATGGCATTTTCATGGGGCATTTTTGTGAAGTTATAAACTCTAAAGCATTGGGTTTTTTTTTCCCAATCATAAAAATCCAGTTACACAAATGGAGTAAGACATTTTTTTTAACTTTTACTCTGGTTTTGCTCCGACAGTGGCAGAATGGTGATGCCGGTCCATCCAACAGCAGAGCAGTAACCGAGCCCGACAGGCTTTAAAGGTGCCCTGCCACACAAAACCGTTTCTACTTGCATTTTTTTAAATCTGTCCGGTCCATATGTGTTTGTGTTATGTGGTGAATGTGAAAATGAACTGCTACCTCCTCTGTCAGCTCTAGCCACTGAACAGAAATAAGAGGAGAAATCAGACCAATCACAAAAGTTGGTCAGTCTGACATCATACTGCCTGAGCTCATTACTATTCATGAGCTCGCCCATTTGGCCTGGGTAAAGGATGCTGACAGCCAGGCTCTCATTGGCTAGCTGTTAGCCAATCAGATTCAAACAGCTTAGCTTGTTGAATATTAATGAGAACTGGCAGAAATCGAGCTGAGTCTTCCTGTAGGCTTCCTATACCACGCTAGAATGGCTTGAAACAAGGTAACCAAGGTTACAGAGTCCATGGTAGACCTTCAGACATTACCACAAAGTAGTGAAATACGTGTGGCAGGGCACCTTCAAGATATTTATGTCTGAGCCCGACACAGTTAAAATCTATTTTTTTCTCATACTAATGACACGTGTACGTTTGTAGGAAGGCCTTCGGAAATGTCAACATTTCACACGGGGCAACACGCGCACATTAACACAGGAGGCCACAAAAATAAGCTGTTTTAAGCTTGGTTCGGGTATCCATCCTCTAGTTTGGATCAATGGAAGTACACACCCCTCCCCTTCCTCTCTGTGTGTGTTGCCGTTCTCTAACTCCGTTCTTTTCGGGAAACAACAACAACCTCCAAGCTAGCGAGCTACACGCTGAAAATGTCAAGTTCTGAAGAACATTTAAACGGTGAAACAAGTCAGGTCTGCTCTAGTTCTTTCTGGGAATGATTATAAAGATTTACTAAGAATATGTTTAGGGCGTTTCCTCTCTAACTGGGAGGTTTTTGGACCGATTGGTGGAGATTGCTGTGGATGAAGTACACACAGAGATACACTGGTAAGAGCCAATGAGGTTTAACCATGTATCAGCTCATTTAAATAGCTCACGGTACTGGATCGTGTCAACAGTTAACTTCATTTAATATTGGATGTGGTTGAAAAGAAAACACTTTTGCGGGGTGCAAATGTTCCCCCAAAACAAGTTCCTTCCTGAGACTATTTAGCAGAGCCACCCAAGACAACTGATTGGTTTAAAGAAATGTAAACAACCCACAGCATTTTTTTTCATATATCCCAGAATGTATCTGTGGTTTGCAGTAGGAGTTACATTTTTAAGTGGCATGTGGCAGCCGGAAGTGGCATGTGCTGGCATGTGCCACTTTCCTAAAGCCAAGTTGGGATGTTATCTGGAGGCTATGTGTCACATGCCACTTAAAAATCTAACTCCCTCTTGTGGTTTGGCTTCTTAACTTTAGCTGTCGGGGCTCACAGTCCAGTCTGACATCATCGCTGTCCACCAATAAGACAACAGTGATCAGTTGAATGAAAACAACCCAGAACCCCGTTTTGGTCTCCTATCCCAGAATGCATTTGTGGTGTAGCCAGACCAGACACTCATTTTTTGTCAAGGTACACTTTTCATGGCTAGTAAACAGTGTTGTGCCTGAACTCGTTCATATTTTGGGGTGAACGTGAACTGAACGTACCGTATTACTGCCTGATGAACGTTACTGTGAACTCCTTCATTCTGGTGTCTGTGAACGCCACGCTCTCTCAGTTTAACTTCGTCCAATAGGGCGCCAGATTTCTATAGAGCCTTTCAGGCCAAAACCACGGCTAAAACACACCGTAAACAGGCCTTCATATGTAGCGGGAAAAACACCCAATGGGAAAAATCAGACATTTTTAGGCAAAAAAGCCCACCGGCTTTCAAAAAGAAAATCAGCACTTCAGTCCCATCCACAGCAGACCTGAAACGGCACGCTGAACTGATCGGATATGAAGATGAAATCTGACGCATAGTTTCAGTGTTAAAAGTGATAAAATAGTTGCTGTCTGTGGTTCTATATTTGGGCTGTGGTAATAATAGCTCGCAGCAAAATATGGAAAAAAAAGAACTGTGGACTAAGTTCAAAATGTTGAAGTATGAACTATGACCAGAAATAGTTCATTTTAAAATTTTTGAACTGAACTTTGAACTAGTTCATTTAGAAAGTGAACTTTCCCAACACTGCTAGTAAAGAAGACTTCACCGACTTTGAGACAAAGAGGAAAGTGTTCGTATTTTTTGCAGAAGCTGTTGAAAGCAGCGCTGCAACAACAGTGAACCCTCATTAGTGTCTGACCTTTTCTTCTGGATATGTTTTTTTATCAGCTGATAGATTCGTCCGGATTAACACACGGTGAAGATTACTTTTCCTCTGCTGCGTTCAACCCGCTGATCAGAGCTTTTTATAAACCGTTATGTTGTTTACGACAGCCTGTTGG
>NC_041331.1:41973921-41988921 GCF_004354835.1 Perca flavescens
GAAGTTTTTGACACTTTTTTCTACGTTTTTGTCACCTTTTTCAATGTTTTTGTTGCGATTCGATTCAATTCTTGACTTTTACATTATTTATTTATTTTTAGACTAGACTTTTATGCAATATAATATAATAATTTAAATCAGTTTCCAGCCTTGAGCTGTAGGGAGGAATCAAATCCCGTTATAAATGCGTTACTTCTGAGACCTAATGTCAGGAGAGGAGATGAGGAAAGGAATCGAGGATGTACAAACAGAATATGACAAAGAGGAGAATGACTAATAGGGCCGGGATGATATGCTTTTGTCCCGATTCGATCCTTTTATGATACATGGCTGCCGATTTGATTTTCATTTATTGCAATTTCATAGTATTGAGTATTGCAATAAGTTCTTTAAAGGTGCCCTGCCATACAAACCGTTTTTACTTGCATTTTTTGAAATCTGTCCGGTCCATATGTGTTTGTGTTATGTGGTGAATGTGAAAATGAACTGCTACCTCCTCTGTCAGCTCTAGCCACTGAACAGAAATAAGAGGAGAAATCAGACCAATCACAAAAGCTGGTCAGTCTGACATCATACTGCCTGAGCTCATTACTATTCATGAGCTTGCCCAGTTACGCCAGGTAAAGCATGCTGATAGCCAGGCTCTCATTGGCTAGCTGTTAGCCAATCAGATTCAAACAGCTTAGCTTGTTGAATATTAATGAGAACTGGCAGAAATCGAGCTGAGTCTTCCCAAAAACTAAAGTTGAATAATACACTTCTAGAGATAATAGCTGTGTTGGAAACCCTTCCCTATCACGGAAACAGTGCACTATTTATTGTGTTTGCCATATTGTAGTGGTGTTCGAATTCTCCGCGGCTAGTTTCATTCACTATACAGTCCACTATAAAATACCCACAATGCACAGCTAATTTCAGTCTACACACGATGTAGACTACATATCACTCCCGTATCCCACAATGCAACGCTTTTCCGTGTTTTCCCAGAGGAAAAGAAGAAGCAGAAGGACCTGCAGAAACTGAAAAGGAAAACATTTGTAAACATTGGAAATGTAACATATATCATTTTTCTAAAGCACAACCCTACAACAATGGAACCACCGAAATGGCTCGTAGAGCTGATAATAGCCAGGATTTATTTGATTCTTGATAACACTATCTGTTGACTTCAGCCACATAATAATAGGACAGACTTCTGGTTCCACGGGATTGAACCCAGGACCTCCCGCGCAGCCTTCACATCATCAGCAGCAGCAGCAGCAGTAGAGAATATAATCCACGGAGGTTTTATATCGATATGTACGGCGTTTTAATCACTGTTCTGTTGTCTAAGAAGCTGGTAAACTTATCAAAAGTAAGTAGTAAATGTACGTGTCTCCGTTGTTTATATGGGAAAGTGTTACGTTACGTTTAGTGTTTTATGATTGACAGGTTCTAACTGTTTTTAGTTAATGGTATGATGTTAGCTAACATTAAGGTTAATACATTAACGTTACGCATCACGTTATATTTTAGCGTTTGCAGTAATGTTTACCAATTGTAATAAGGTTACTTTATGGAAGACCTGTCTGATATTCATTTTTTTCTCTTGCTGCATGCTTCTACATGTTTTTTATTTAAAAATCATATCACTGAGACATAAACACTTCCTATTTCAGGCAACTATAGTGTATATTTTGAATGGGTAACGTTAAATACTACAGCATGTCTGGAATGGGGTTTAGTTGCTATGCCAAACAGAATATTAAATTGTTAAGATTAATAGGTGAAACATTTTGTTCTGCTATCTATCTATCTATCTGTCTATCTATCTATCTATCTATCCATCTATCTATCTATCTATCTATATCTATGTCTGTCTATCTATCTATCTATCTGTCTATTTATCTATGTATCTATCTACCTATCTATCTATCTATCTATCTATCTATCTATCTATCTATCTATCTACTGTATCTATCTATCTATTTATCTATTCATGAATAAAATCATACAAATTATTACGTGCATTGTGTTTTTCTGTGCACAGGATCCAACTTCTTTCCAGGAAAGATTATGGTGTCTTTAGGGAAGGCTCCATCAGGTAAATACCTGACACACAATAAATGTTACCATTACAGTCATCTCGTGGCGATGGAGAGGGGGATGCTTAATCTCTCTCCATCTAAATTTGACACTGAACTAAGTAGGTGGATCTAGTTTAATAACCAGAGTATTTTTTTTAACTCTTACTCCTACTGTTCATGATAATAGTCTAATGTCAGCTGTGCTTTCAGGGCCAGCAGCAGCAGTCTAAAGAGCCCCGGCTGTGTCTCCACCAACAGGTTTTTTTTTCTCAGGCTGTCATTCAAGGATTTGGCATTTTAAATGTCTATATTCAATAGGCACAATAAACCACATCTTTGATTGTGTGCTTACTATATATTCATATTGTTTCTGTGCTTTACCTGTTTTCTTAAAAGCATTGTTTTTTTCATGACAAATAAATAGTGATTCATAATTTAAGGAAATATGGTGTTTTCAGTCTGTATTCACAGTTTGTTAGAGAGAAAACATATAAAGACACATTGTGAAGAATAAACTAACTTGACTGTGTGAGGAAAATGACTCTGAATTGTTTTTACAGCACACAGGACGGAGCCAACAGCGATGGTTTCCAGACCTGCCGAGCCTGATGTAGGGATTTACACAGTGAACATGTGTATAATTGCATTTGAGAGTAATATAACTCAATAGCAAAATGAATGCAAACTATTTTGATCTGTAGGCTTGGACTGACTAAATCACTATATGTGATGCTGTATTGCAGGAGACCAGTGAAGATCCAGTTGGAGTGGTGCTGATCACACAGCTGGAGTGGTCTTTCAGCAGGGCTCCGGTCCCAGCGGTCCCAGCACACAGCTGCTACCAGAGGCAGTCTTTCATGGATACAGGTCATTCAAATGACCTACCTACCATCCTCCTACAGACCAGGTAATGGTCAGGCTTAATAGGCTTAATAAGGTTGAATTAGTAATCAGTTACCCTATGCAAAATGTCAAGACTATGGGGGAATATAATATATAATAAATGTAACAAATTGAACTGTTTTTTTAACTGAATGTATTTCAAACAACTCTTCACACAATCCACAAACAATTTTTGATGCATGTTTTGTCCGAGTTTGGTAAGAAACTATATAATAAATATATGCTCCTGCCATTCTCAACCCCTCCACCTGTTGCTCCGCACTAGGAGGAGTCTCTGAGCCGGTCTACAGTGGAGCGGATTGGGTCAGACATCCTGGTTAAACAACAACAACAACAAGAACATCATCATCATCATCATCAAGCAGCAGCAGCAGAAAAAGATGACCAGGAAGTGTTTAGCCTACAGTCAGCTGGAGTCGTAGATGGAGTCAGAGGAGAGGGCGAACGGGAAGTCAGCAGTGCAGCTTCCAACGGGTCGCCTGTGCAGGTTCTGTCATCAACCCCTAAAGCCCTCACATACTGTACATGACAGCTTCCCCGGGGTACCAGGGAAATACATCTACTGCCCCTCCAGAGTGTTCTCCCCCTACAAGGCACAGGGCATGGGGAAGGAGATGACCTGGGGGGAGTTCAAACTGTCGGACTTCTATGAGGCTGAGAGACACAAAGATACAAAGAGAAGACAGACAAATGGACTGCTGACCCACCAGACGACAAATATATCCTCTCGCACGCACACACACACTCACGCACACACACACACTCACGCACACACACACACACACACACACACGCACACACACGCACGCACTCACGCACACAAGACACACCACTGTGCATTGTCAGGACTGTTTCTTCTGTTTTCATAGCCAAGCAATTGTGATCTTTAGTTTAATTTAACTGTATTCACCTTCACTGGACGTCTGGTCTGATTCATCATCATCATCATCATCATCCTCACATAGTCTCTCAGCACCTTTACATGCACTCTAGTGTTCCCTCTACGTGTGTAAATGTGTAATATTTTATGCGATCGCATAATTCAACGCGTAATCCGCCAAAGTCGTATCCCGCATATTCCATTGCATTTTTTAAGAAAATGTACCGCATAATCAAGGATTTTTGCCTGCAACAATCACAAAAAAATACTAATTTTTCGCATTTTTCTGGAAGGACTGGGTAACATTGTTAAGTTACCAACCAATTTAATAGCCAATGAATGAAGCAGACAACACTGTGTGTGTTTGAGAAACAATGTAACAAGTCAGTGTTACCAGATTGGTCTGTTTACCGCCAAGAAATGTGGGGTGTTTTTGCGTGTGTTTGGCTTTGAAACGTAATCTTTATCTGACAACACTGCTTGTAGTACTTATCCTACATTTCACTAGCCTGACGAGCCACACAGACACACACCCACCCACACACCCACCCACACACACACACACACACACACACACACACACACACACACACACACACACACACACACACACACACACACACACACACTTTACAGATCGAGAAAGTGTCTAGACCACACTCTATCATTAACAAAGACCCAACAACAAGACTGAAAGCCTGGCAAGCCAGACCCACATCCAGATGTTGGGTCTGGGAACTCCCCATTGGTCAGGGCTCAATCCGAGGGGGCGGGATAAACGGTTGTCTTTCAAATTCCCTCTGCACCAATAGGATAGTGCTACAACCAATCAGAGCAACGAAGAAGGTAGCGGAGCCACGGGGGTCAGTTTGGTTTGAAATGTGCTGAGGACAGAGACGCATTCGTACATACATTTCCAGAAGTGCTGGGTACAATGACACATACAGTACAGGCCAGAAGTTTGGACACACCTTCTCATTCAATGTGTTTCCTTTTTATTTTCATGACTATTTACATTGTAGATTCTCACTGAATGCATCAAAACTATGAATGAACACATATGGAATTATGTACTTAACAAAAAAGTGTGAAATAACTGAAAACATGTCTTATATTTTAGATTCTTCAAAGTAGCCACCCTTTGCTTTTTTTGATAACTCTGCAAACCCTTGGTGTTCTCTCAATGAGCTTCATGAGGTAGTCACCTGAAATGGTTTTACCTTCACAGGTGTGCCTTGTCAGGGTTAATTAGTGGAATTATTTCCCTTATTAATAAAAAAGCAAAGGGTGGCTACTTTGAGGAATCTAAAATATAAGACATGTTTTCAGTTATTTCACACTTTTTTGTTAAGTACATAAATCCATATGTGTTCATTCATAGTTTTGATGCCTTTAGTGAGAATCTACAATGTAAAAAGTCATGAAAATAAAAAGGAAACGCATTGAATGAGAAGGTGTGTCCAAACTTTTGGCCTGTACTGTACTTTTTTTTTCTTTCTCTTTTGCGTAGGTCATATTTTGAAAGACGCTGTCCTGTAGCTTATTAATGAATAAAAACGTGGTTTAATGTACCTAAACAATGATCAATGATTACCTAATTTCTCTCTAATATTGCTCCCCATAACCACTGAAAACTGTCAAAAAATCTAACCCAGAGTCCTATTATTATGGACGTTATTATCTGACATCTGACGCATTTCTGCTTCACATTTTCAGCAGGGCGGCGGAGCAGCTGTTGGTTGACTCCCCACGGTTCTCACGGGCTTCATAAGTCTTAACATGAAAAAGCTGTTTAATGTACCTAAACAACGATCAATCATCACCACATTTCTGGTTAGATTTTTTGAGAGTTTTCAGCGATTATGAGGAACAATATGAGTGAGAAATTTGGTGATCATTGATCATTGTTTAGGTACAAGCTTTTTCCTCGCTCTAGGTGCCAATGAAGAAGAAAACGACAAGAATATCCCGACAGGCAGCGTTGTGAGCAGAGATGTGAGCAGCCACCGCAGCAGCAGTGCGCCTGTGTCTGTGCCTTCCCTGTGTGGAGATAGAGATTGTTGTGGATTTTTTGCATCTGTCGCTCAAGAATTATATGTGTTATGGAGGTTTTTTTTGAGTACAAAATGACTCATGACGAAATCTGATAGGTACGCGTACCCACCGTCCCACCGAAATCGAACGCCTACGAGCCGAGCTAGTTGATAGATTAAACTTTTGCCGTATCCAGTCTATAGTATATGCGTTCGTGGGAGGGTCGTGGCGAAAGTGGGAGTTCCACCCAAAAAGGTGGGAGGATAAGCGCAAAGTGCGCCTAATTATATATTCCGTGGTATTTACAAAGACTGTCAGTAAGAGCGCGTCTCTATTCTGCGGGGGAAATTCTCCGCCTCTTAAAAGCAGGTCTGAACCAGCCGCAATCGAGTTTCCTCGTAGACCTTTATGCCGCTGGTGAAATGGCAACAGTAATTTGAGCAAGACGAAGACATAGCCGAGGCTGAAAATATTTTTAACACAAGAATTACACTTTGTCAGTGAACACAACATCATTTAGCGTTACAGATCGAGCAGCCATGCAATATTAGAGTTACTGGAAGAAATCAAAGAGGAAATTGAATCAGTCATAGCATCAGCAGTGGGAATATCGCAGTCTGCACTCAGCCATATCATAGTACTAGTACCGCTTCGCTACAGCGCAATTTATGGTATAGTGGGCGGAGAAAGACGCTGATTGCCTGATGGGTGTCTCTCTCTGTCTGTCTGTCTGTCTGTCTGTCTGTCTGTCTGTCTGTCTGTCTGCCTGTCTGCAGCTCTGTCACCCTCAGCTCATTACCTTCAGCTGTTCATCATGTAGTCTCTCTGTGGTCTCAGTCTAGGCATTACAGCCTCGGTGCTGCTGTGGCACGCTGAACTCAACACTAAATCAGACAAAGAAGAAGAAGAAACTTTCACCAAATGTGCTCTGCAAGCAGATATTGCAGCCGACTTTGAACTGGATGAGCGAGAAAAAGAAGAAGAAGAAGAAGAGTCGAACAGCCGAAAGTGTCTAACTCCTCCTCCGCATAAGTTCTCCTAAAATTGGAGATATATGTTGAAACTTTGGTTTTCTGCTTATGGAGCGTTTCTAGACATTAAAGCGCCCATATTATGCTCATTTTCAGGTTCATAATTGTATTTTAAGGTTGTATCAGAATAGGTTTACATGGTTTAATTTTCAAAAATCACCATATTTTTGTTGTACTGCACATTGCTGCAGCTCCTCTTTTCACCCTGTGATCTGGTTTCTGTTTTAGCTACAGAGTGAGACCTCTTTTCTTCTTCTTCTTCTGTACTATCTTTGATTGCACTTGCACATGCTCAGTAGCTCAGATGTAGCTCATGTCAGCTAGCTCCATAGACAGTAAAAGAAAGCCTGTTTCTCCAACTTCAGTCAGTTCCAAGGCAGGATCAGCTGGGAGACTTCTTCTAAACCAGGGAGCACATGGAAGTAGTTCTTTTGGAGGTTATGGTGAACTAGTGTGTGTTGTAGCAGTGCTTTGCTATTGAGAACAAGCTAGCATGCTAGCTTTAACGCTACGAGCTAACGGTTGCGGTTAGCCAGCTCGTCTCGGCTAGTGTTGTAGAAAGCCGTGCCGATTTTGACTAGTTATAACTAGTTATACTGTAACTATAACTAGTTATAGTTACAGTATATCTAGTTATAGTTACACTAGTTATAGTTACAGTATAACTAGTTATCTAGTTATAGTTACACTAGTTATAGTTACAGTTACAGTATACACTAGTATTACACTAGTTATAGTTACAGTATAACTAGTTATACTGTAGTTATACTGTAAATAAAGTCACAGTATAACTAGTTATAGTTACAGTTATAGTTACAGTATATCTAGTTATACTGTAACTATAACTGTAACAGTATATCTAGTTATACTGTAACTATAACTAGATATACTGTAACTGTAACTTTATAACTAGTTATAGTTACAGTATAGCTAGTTATACTGTAACTATAACTAGTTATAATGTAGTTATACTGTAAGTATAATGTAGTTATAGTAACAGTATAACTAGTTATAGTTACAGTTATAGTTACAGTATACACTAGTATTACACTAGTTATAGTTACAGTATAAGAAGTTATACTGTAGTTACAGTATAACTAGTTATAGTTATAGTTACAGTATATCTAGTTATAGTTACAGTAACTATAACTAGATATACTGTAACTATAGTTACAGTATAACTAGTTATAGTTCAATGAGACATTGATTTTAGTTTTGTTCATCGTGAAACATGACTGAAGCAGCGAAGATGGAGGCTTCATCCATTTCTCTCTTTCTCGCTCTCTCTCTGTCTGTCTCTCTCTCTCTCTCTTTGTCTCTCTCTCTTTCTCTCTCTGTCTCTGTCTCCCTGTCACTCTCTCTTTCTCGCTCTCTCTCCGTTTTTCTCTGTCTGTCTCTCTCTCTGTCTCTTTCTCCATCTCTCTCTCTCTCTCTGTTTCTTTCTCTGTCTCTCTCTCTTTTTCTTGCTCTCTCTTTGGTTTTCTCTGTCTGTCTGTCTCTCTCTCTCTCTCTTTCTCTCTCTCTTTTTCTCTCTCTCTCTGTCTCACTCTCCGTCTCTCTCTCAGTAGAAATGACAGATGGATGAAGCCACCAGATCAACATCATTAGCGTGCCATAATGGGGGCGTTTCTTAAACCTTTGTAACTCAAACACAGCGCCAGCGGCAGAGTTTTAATAACATGACATCTTTTCAACATCTTCTCGTATTTCCAAACACGTCACTAATTGGCCAGAGGCTGATGATGCAATAAAAAGCCAACATTTAAAACTTTAAAAAGGCCACCACTGCTGAAAGTTAGCTGGATGAGTCATGTTGTTGCTGATTGTCCTGAAGGCTAGATGACTCGCTTAGTGTCTTCTGTTTTTGTTTACTTATGTGTTCAAACTATTGTATAGTTATTTAAGTCCATACATACCCTTCTCATCTCTCTAGCCTAGCTTAGCTCAGATCCTGGAGGTAACCGGCTCCATCTAGCCTAATAGATCATGCTGTATGTGGCACAGTGAATCTGTAGGATGAACTGTATGGCTATATTAGTGACTAGCTATAGGCCAGTAAGCCTATCATCAGTGGAGATTTCTATTTGCTAATAATATGTGGGAATTATGTTTAGACATTTTTATTTTTAAAAAATTAACAATAATTTGGAGGCCCTCCTGCAGTGACTCTGAGGACCCCCCTAGGGGTCCCGGACCCCCTTTTGAAGATCTCTATAGACCATTTTGTGCTGGCCACCACGAAAAAAAAACGACAAAAAACGTCCCCGTGAACACGAATCAATAGATTAAAAATAACGTGACCATTACATAAACTTCCGTGGCGTCTTATCGCTAGAACATCGTCACACAAAGAAAAGGTTGGGTTTAGGAAAAGAACATCAGGAAAGGATTTAGCAACACAAAAAAATGCCAAAAACACCACGGTGACCAACGTCACGCGCTTAGGAAAACAATAAACGGTTGGTTTTAGGAAAAGAACATTGGGGGAAGGCTTAAAAAAACTAAAAATTAACAAATAAAAACACTTGACAAACGCCACACGCGGGACGCAATACCAGCTCTCCTGGGTGAAAGTCCTGTGTTTTATCCTCCACCCCAACCATACTACTCGCTATGGCAAAAATTCACACATAATGTAGGTCAATGGAGGCCCAAACAGCATTGATAAACACGCTAAAAAGCGATTATGCATCTTGATAATTGCCGTGTCATACTTATGCCACTTAATGAGATCAGTCTGCCATAGTAGGACTTCACAATCGTTTTCCATAGACAGTATATATATAAGAAATGAACCACCAGATCCTGTGTCTCTGGACGGAGACCAGTGGAGGATATCAGAAGTCTCTTTCCCGGTGCTGGCTGAGTGTTACTGAGCAGCCTCCAACTGAGCTTGAAGACGTAGATGTGACGTGAGCAACGTGTCTGAAAGTGTGAAGTCTTCTGGTAGCTGTGAGAGAGAAATCTCAATCATTCCCAATCTCACAGAGACGGAGAGTGTAGGTATGTGTAAGGAGATAACATGGGCACAGGCTAATTACTGATCACTAACATGCTAGTTAACATTAGTAATTAAACCTAAACAGATAATGGAAGTCCAAACTGCCTGTGAGCTTCTCCTGTACTATACGGTAATTCCTCTACTATGTGACAGTAAGTCTTGTGGTTATGACCCAATCGTTAGCCTATTTTTATAAAAGCGTCTGTTACGGAGCCATAACGTGAGGTACAAGGTAATGGAGCCTTTTATACATTGTCGTGTTTCTTTAGAAATAAACAACGGACAAATAGAGTCTTTAAACGCTTCAGATGTGAAGTACACATACAATCTCTCACACACACAACCATAAACAGTCACATATATACATATATATATATATATATATATATATATATATATATATATATATATATATATATATATATAGATATATATATATGTATATATGTAAATATATATGTAAATATATATATACACACACACACACACAGTCACATATATACACACACACACACACACACACACACACACACACAGTCACATATATACACATATACACACACACACAGACACACACACAGAGACACACACACACACACACACACACACAGTCACATATACACACGCACACACACAGACACACACACATACACAGTCATATATATACACACACACACACACACACACACACACACACACACACACACACAGACGGACACACACTCACACACACAGACACACACACGCACACACAGACAGACAGACACACACAGTCACATATATATACACACACACAGACAGACACACACACACACACACACAGAGTCATATATATACACACACACACACACTCACACACTCCACACACGATGAACTGTACGATTCAAAGGTTAATGGATTTTTACAGCTGGGAGAGTTAGCCTTAATCGTGTCCTAATTAGAGTTCAGTCAGTTCTGCTCCTTCGGTGTGCCTCTCTAGACAATTAGCCTCACTCTTCCTCTGCAGAGTGCCTCTTCTTCTCCGGGACCAGAAAGTAGGGCGGCTGGGGTGAGTCACGTTGCGGTCAGGCCCTGGCGGGACGAGCGTATCCCTCCTCCCTGTCAGGACCCGAGTGTGTTGAGTCACTCAGCGACTATTTATTAATACAGGCAGTAACCGAGGCGCTCGGAAGAAACCTGACCAGGAGTCCAAAAAGAGGAATCACTACCGAAAATAACTTCATTTCCCCTCACTCCTCTGACTGAACCGGCAAATCTATGGAACAAAAGTTCTGTTACATCGGCCATATCAACATTCATCCTGGGAACTGAAAATAGGTTTCAAGATAAGTAATGCTGTTCATGCCAAATCCCTTCCCTACCTAGAGTACAGGCCAAAAGTTTGGACACATCTTCTCATTCAAATGCGTTTCCTTTTTATTTTCATGACTATTTACATTGTAGATTCTCACTGAAGGCAAAACTATGAATGAACACATATGGAATTATGTACTTAACAAAAAAGTGTGAAATAACTGAAAACATGTCTTATATTTTAGATTCCTCAAAGTAGCCATCCTTTGCTTTTTTTTATTAATAAGGGAAAAACTTCCACTAATTAACCCTGACAAGGCACACCTGTGAAGGTAAAACCATTTCAGGTGACTACCTCATGAAGCTCATTGAGAGAACACCAAGGGTTTGCAGAGTTATCAAAAAAAGCAAAGGGTGGCTACTTTGAAGAATCTAAAATATAAGACATGTTTTCAGTTATTTCACACTTTTTTGTTAAGTACATAATTCCATATGTGTTCATTCATAGTTTTGATGCTTTCAGTGAGAATCTACAATGTAAATAGTCATGAAAATAAAAAGGAAACGCATAGAATGAGAAGGTGTGTCCAAACTTTTGGCCTGTACTGTATGTATCCAATTTATTTAGTATTAGAGCACTGCAGAATGTTTGGTTTTTGAAGCTTGAAAAGCTATGAATTAAATCGTGATTTGATGCATCGTGATGCATCGAGTTATTGAATCAAAATTATATTGCTGACGTGATAATCGTGATCAAATCGGGAGATCAGTGAAGATTCACACCTCTAGTCTCATACATTAATGTGCAGTAAAATAATCAGACTGGAGCCGGATCCACTGATCTGTATTTACAACAGAAGGACTAAAACTAACAGGCAACACAAATAGACAGACACCACTCACACACTGCCCAGTCTTCTACCCTCAGGACACAGATACAGCTCAGGATAGTTTTATTTATAGATCTATTTATGTATTCATGTATTACATAACTTATGCCTCCCATGCACTAGAAGACTGTGAAAGTCTGACAGTAATGTCTGAAGTTCTACCATGGGCTCTGTAACATTTTTTGTGGATAAAGTGCCTTGGTTACCTTGTTTCAAGCCATTCTAGCGTGTTATAGAAAGCCTGCAGGAAGACTCAGCTCGATTTGTGCCAGTTCTCATTAATATTCAACGAGCTAAGCTCCTTGACTCTGACTGGCTAACAGCTAGCCAATGAGAGCCTGGCTGTCAGAATCCAGTTACTATTTTCGACCTATTCTTGCCTTTCTTCCTTCTCTCTACCGTCTTTTTCCAAGGTTTTTCGCCTTTTTCCATCAGCATCTAAATGTTTTCCAGGTAGAAGGCAGTTGTTTAGTAAATCTATCTCTGAAATCGCTGTATTCTTCCTCTTTATAGAGACTTTTAATGCTGGTTAGGGGGTACATGGCTTAAAAAAAACTCTTCAAGTGGCCGAGTTAGCTCAGTTGGTAGAGTTGGAGCCCATATATAGAGGTTTACTCCTTTGCTGTATATCATTCCCCTCTCTCTCTCTCTTCTCTCTCCTTTCATGTCTTCAGCTGTCCTGTATAAATAAAGGCCTAAACATGCCCCCCAAAAAAACTGTTCAAAGGGGGAACATTATTGAAAAAAGCTTGAGAACCACTGGTCTAGTGTACGGTAGACGTTAAGTGCCATGAATTGTAAACATCAAACTGCTCGGCCTTTTTCACCGCCATTTTTACACAACATTTCCATGTAACCATGGCTCCAGGTTAGTGTGGGAGTAAGGTGGCTAACCTTTTAGACTTAACACTGTTTTGTGGAACAGTCTAACTGATTAGAATAATCTAAGACTTGTCTAACACGACAGACCAAAATCTCCCAGGTTTTGAACAATACCTGTGAGCCTGGATTTCACTTTTGCCGTCTGTGCATATTAAAATATTGTTTGCAGCGCTGACAAAACACCCTATAGAGTAGAAAGAGGGAGTTTGGTGGAAAATATCAGGATAATATAACAGCTCTACGTGTCGTAGGGGTTCTATAGTGTAGTGGTTATCACGTCTGCTTTACGCGCAGAAGGTCCTGGGTTCAATCCCCAGTGGAACCACCTATTATGTAGCCAAAGTCAACAAATAGTGTTGTCGTTGATCAAATAAATACTGGCTATTATCAGCTATCCTTTACGGATTACTTCACGCTGCCTTTACCCAACACCAGAGACGCTTTAGAACCGAGACGCCCCAAGTTGGTAACCTGACTCCACCAGATGTATCGCTTCACATTTGATCAGCATATCCATCTGGGAACTTTCCGTTGGAGAACTTCTGGGAAGGGGCGAAAATCCTGGTTAGCTGATTGGATGAACCATCTGTCTATTACCACCTATAGTTCGTGATAGACGGGGCCAAATCAACCAATCAGATCAACGAAGCGTATGAAAATACAACCACAAGCCAGGCTACCCCTGCTGCTGCAGGCAAAGCATAGCTCGTTAGCTCAGCAAGCTAGCTACATGTCGGTAAAGGAGATTTGCTGTTTGTGTCACGAGCATTTAGGAATAAAAGGCACCATTTCCGGTTCCTGGTCCATATTCCAAAAGAAGGACCCAAGAAAAAAAAGCATTAGTGAGCGGCTAACAGAATTAGGGCTACTGCTGTC
The DNA here is from genome assembly GCF_004354835.1 of Perca flavescens. NCBI lineage: Eukaryota > Metazoa > Chordata > Actinopteri > Perciformes > Percidae > Perca > Perca flavescens. The sequence goes on from NC_041331.1 coordinate 41,987,778, forward strand.
TGAAAATCCTGGTTAGCTGATTGGATAAACCATCTGTCTATCAACACCTAAACCTGCCTCAAAACCAACGCTGATTGGTCGGTCGTTTGGCAAACGGTTCCAAATTTTCTCTACCTCAAGATGCCAGACTGATCTGGGAGTGGAAAACTGGAGCTCACCAGATCAGGACGGTCTCACGAGGCTACCAAGTCGGAGAGGTTTCCTCGAAGATCCTGGAGCGAGTAGCGAGGACATATCCAGTAAGAGACTTGGGATCCATCCCTCCTCTGTCTCCTCCAGGCTCTGAGTGTGTGGCTGGTGGCGAACGAACCCAGCGGCATGTAATAACATCGCAAATGGAATTAATGTTGCAGTAATATAAGAACATGCAGGACTGCAGTGGAGTGTGTGTGAGTGTGTCTGTGTGTGTGTGTGTGTGAATAAGTGAAGAGCACACTGAAAGCAGAGAAGCATGAAGACGTTTCCCTGAGTGACTTTAAAACTCTTTTTTCTACTCATCCGTCTCTTTATATTAAAGATCTGCTTGCTTTATTCCCTCTCTCTCTCCACTCCTTGGTTGACCTCGGGCCCTCCACAGTGATCACAGTGGCCACTCAGAAACAGGACTTAAGTCCTGCCATCACATTGTGTCTTCCATTTACATTTAAAAGAGACCTAATATGCTTTTCTGTATATTTGTTTGATAACTCTGCAAACCCTTGGTGTTCTCTCAATGAGCTTCATGAGGTAGTCACCTGAAATGGTTTTACCTTCACAGGTGTGCTTTGTCAGGGTTAATTAGTGGAAGTTTTTCCCTTATTAATAAAAAAGCAAAGGGTGGCTACTTTGAGGAATCTAAAATATAAGACATGTTTTCAGTTATTTCACACGTTTTTGTTAAGTACATAATTCCATATGTGTTCATTCATACTTTTGATGCCTTCAGTGAGAATCTACAATGTAAATAGTCATGAAAATAAAAAGGAAACGCATTGAAAGTGTGTCCAAACTTTTGGCCTGTACTGTAGAGTCTTAAAAGTCCAAAGAAATGTCCTCACGGAATATGACCTGTATAGCATTATGTATCAGAAACTTTTTTAAAGTCCGTGGTCACCAATACGAGCCGCTCTCAGAGCAGCGGAGTTAAACTGGTGTTCGTGATCTG